>NC_064855.1:76208245-76260182 GCF_024139225.1 Suncus etruscus
CTAAGAGTAGAATATGAAAAATGAATAAAATGAACCATTAGACATACTAAATAATCACTTGTAGACCTAAAGTTCTTAATTATAAATTTACTTGGCAGTACATTAAATCATTTTTTTCTTATTGTGTACTTTTCTAGATGTGATTTTTTTTTACTGGTAATGTCATATACTATGTATGCTACTCTGCCATTAGCACAGCAACTAATTAATAGTCTTAAATTTAGAAAAGTAATTGGACAAAACGAGACACTAGAACTAAACACTATATTGTGTTATATTGAATTACTGTGGTTGAATCATATACATTACCTTCAAATCCACTTATAGTAAAGACATAGTCTCTATGTTGTATCATTGACAGATAATGCAAAATAATCATGGTCCTTTGTTTAGCTAAAAAGAAAAAGTTATTTTTTTATTATTTTCTAATAAATAAATTCAGTAGCCATTACTAATTAATTATTTAGTGATTATATATAGGTTGACCATTAATTGCAATTTTGTATTTAGTATACTTTATTTTATTTAATTTTATTTATTTTTCAGAGTAAGCTTATATTAAATTACCCAACAAATTTGGTTCAGGCAAGCAATTGGGAAACATTTAAAGTAAAAGTATGAATAAAAATACATATAATTGAAAAAAAAAAAGAAATTTGAGTAGGCTACTCAACCTTCTTTAAATACCTTTAATTGCTTATATAAATTAAGGCTACTACTGATCACCAAAACATTAAGTTTTAGGGGCTAGAGTGATAACCCAGTTTTCATCGCAGCACTGCATATGGTTTCCCCAAGTATTGAGCATTACAAGATATCACCCCAAAATGATAAATAATAAAGAAAGGTAAATTTCTTATTTTTTTATTGTAATATTAATTATAAATCTGTATGTTGAGTTTGTACGTTTGTGGATGACGTTTGCCATTTCACATATGTTCACATGAGCTGGACTTCATATTATACATATCAATTTAAAAGTTGTGAAAGTTTGTAAAAATTGTGAAGGAAGTAAACATGAATACTAAATTATAGATCCTGTCTCTATGTTAGATAGCATTTACTTTTTTGGGGGGATGGGGAAGCACATCCAGTGATGCTCAGAAGTTACTCCTTGCTGTGCTTTGAAATCACTCCTGGCATGGGGACATTTGGGACACCAGGATCAAATCCAGGTCTGTTCTGGGTTAGCTGCGTGCAAGGCAAATGCCCTACCACTGCAACATCGTTCCAGCCCCCAAAATAGTATTTAATTTTGAAAAATGTATACATTTTTACTATAAAATATAAATACTACAATGAAAAGAAAATTAACAAAATAAAGCTATTGAACATTAAAAAATAAAATAAACAATAAATACTGAAATATAATATATATATTAAAAATGACTATTGAAATCTGGAACCCAGGCTGAAGTATGGTGTACAACTTTTAGCACTGCATCCAATCATCCAATCTAACTATAAATGAACAAAAAATGATAAATAGACAAAGAGAAACAACTGCATTTTTAAGTCTTTCCATGAAAGCTAAACAATTCTCGTATTGAAAAAAACTATGCAAACATACTTTGGATTTTTACATATACCTAATAAAAAATCGAGTAATATAAACAATCTATAAATTATATTTTATCACTTTACAATTTAGAGTCCAAGAAATAAACATACCTGCTATTAAATATTTATATTTTAACACCTCATTCAACTTCTATTTACCTTATGCTTATTTATTTATAATTGAATAAGATTAAATTAAATGATTTTCTTTTTTTTTTTTTTTTTTTGGTTTTTGGGCCACACCCGTTTGACGCTCAGGGGTTACTCCTGGCTATGTGCTCAGAAATCGCCCCTGGCTTGGGGGGACCATATGGGACACCGGGGGATCGAACCACGGTCCTTCCTTGGCTAGCGCTTGCAAGGCAGACACCTTACCTCCAGCGCCACCTACCCGGCCCCAAATTAAATGATTTTCAAAAAAATTTCAAAAACATTTTTTTGTAATTATATCAAGGAATAGTTATAATCTCAATAAAAGGTGACAGAAATAAATGGCCCTTATGGTAACAACACAAGACAGTTTTATAGTTTATTTGAATTTTCATTTTTAATATTACCTGTTTGATTAGATTTTCTCATGTGAAAAAGGAGAGAAGGACATTGTAATACAGAGAAATTGCATAAGAAAAATACTTGCTTAAGGAGAAAAATGAACCTGTTGGAATGTGAATATAATGAAGATATTATTCTAGTAGAAAATAGGTTTCTATGAAACAAAAGGTAAGGAAATAGTATTGTTTTTTATTCAATCATCCATTCATTTTTTTTTGACAAATACACATTTTTCTTCCACTGTAATGTAAACTTTAATTTGTATGTTAGCATAAGTACCACACATATTAAAATGTCTATTCTTTGGACAGAGATATAGACTATGTGGTAAAGAACATGATTAGCATACATAAAACCCTTAGTTTGATTCCTAACACCCAGACCACAGGCACTGCTAGGTGTATCCCCAGGGACTTTGCATTTCATGTATGCATCAGGTTGCTGGTTTTGTTTGTTTTATTGGCCACATATGGTGACGCTCAGGGGTTACTCTTGGCTATGTACTCAGAAATTGCTCCTGGATTGGGGGACCATAAGAGATGCCAGAGGAAAGAACTGCGGTGACACCTTACTGCTTGTGCCGCCGCTCTGCCCACAGATTGCTGATTTAAAAAGTTTTTTTTCTTTTTTCTTTTCTTTCTTTCTTTCTTTCTTTCTTTCTTTCTTTCTTTCTTTCTTTCTTTCTTTCTTTCTTTCTTTCTTTCTTTCTTTCTTTCTTTCTTTCTTTCTTTTTTTCTTTCTTTTTCTTTTTTCTTTTTTCTTCTTTTTTTTTCTTTCTTTCTTTCTTCTTTTTCTTTCTTTCTTTCTTTCTTTCTCTTCTTTCTTTCTTTCTTTCTTTCTTTCTTTCTTTCTTTCTTTCTTTCTTTCTTTCTTTCTTTCTTTCTTTCTTTCTCTTTCTTTCTTTCTTTCTTTCTTTCTTCTTTCCTCTTTCTTTCTTCTTTCTTCATTCTTCTTTCTTTCCTTCTTTCTTCTTTCTTTATTTCCTTTATTTTCGTTCTTTCTTTCCTTCCTTTTCTTCCTTCCTTCCTCCTTCCTTCTTCCTTCCTTCCTTCCTTCCATCCTTCCTTCTATCCTTCCTTCCATCCTTCCTTCCATCCTTCCTTTCTTCCTCCCTTTCTTTCTTTCTTTCTTTCTTTCTTTCTTTCTTTCTTTCTTTCTTTCTTTCTTTCTTTCTTTCTTTCTTCTTTCTTCATTCTTCATTCTTTCTTTCTTTCATCTTTTCTTCTTTCTTTCCTTCCTTTTCTTCCTTCCTTCCTCCTTCCTTCCTCCCATCCTTCCTTCCATCCTTCCTTCCTTCCTCCCTTCCTTCCTTCCTTCCTCCTTCCTTCCTCCCATCCTTCCTTCCATCCTTCCTTCCTTCCTCCCTTCCTTCCTTCCTTCCTTCCTTCCTTCCTTCCTTCCTTTCTTTCTTTCTTCTTTCTTCTTTCTTTCTTTCTTTTTCTTTCTTTCTTTCTTTCTTTCTTTCTTTCTTTCTTTCTTTCTTTCTTTCTTTCTTTCTTTCTTTCTTTCTTCCTTCCTTCCTTCCTTCCTTCCTTCCTTCCTTCCTTCCTTTCTTTCTTTTTCTTTCTTTCTTTATTTCTTTCTTTCTTTCTTTATTTCTTTATTTCTTTCTTTCTTTCTTTCTTTCTTTCTTTCTTTCTTTCTTTCTTTCTTTCTTTCTTTCTTCCTTTCTTCCTTCCTTTCTTTCTTTCTTCTTTTTTTTTTTTTTTGTTTTTGAGCCATACCGGTGATGATCAGAGATTATTCCTGGCTATGTGCTCAGAAATCACTCCTGGCTTGGGGGACTATATGGGATACCAGGGATGGAACCCAGGTCCATCCTGGGCAGCTGTATGTAAAGCAAATGCACTACCACTGTGCTACTATTGCTCTGGCCCCTAAGTAGTTTCTATCAAGAAAAATACTAACAAAAAAAAATAAAGAAGAGTATATTATAGGATATTGTGGTGTAAAGTTTGTAAAACTGACAAATTTTGTATACTTGGCCGAGTTCCAAATATAATAGTGACATTTAAAATAGAAAAAAAAAGATGCATTACATATATAATCAGTTTTACAAATTTACTATGAATGTTTAAGAAAATGTCTGTGCCTATAAATATCTATCTGGTAGACTCAAACTAATGTTTATAGATGAATTAGCATCAATTTCAGCTGAATGTAATAGTGCTCCTTTTCTGATTCTGTCTTTATTTACCACAGAATTTGAAAAGGATTGAGGCACCTTACTGATATATGTATAGTGAGAAAAAAAAAACTAAATCTCTTACTCTTTTGTTTTCAAAGTCTCTGGAGATTGAATTTTTTTCTAACAAAATAATCCCCTTATCAAGATCACATAACTATTCATAAAGCAGAAGGGTCTCTAAAATTTGTCTTTCCTGGATCGCTAAATAATTATTGTGAAGATTATGTGCTTCTATAATTCTTACTTCATGGGTATTGAAGGATTGATGAGCTCAGAATCTTTTAAGGATTTAAGAGCTTTTCAAGGAAATGATCTATATAAATACAGGGTTTTACATGACAGTAGTCTCCTTTTCTACTACCCTGTCAAGGTGGGGCTCCCTCAGAGAGCAGCTTAGACAGCATTTACTCCATAAGCTGCTGATTATGCTCTTTAATGTCTACACGGGAGGCACAGTATCTCACAGATGGGGCTTGATGTACTCAACTTCCAAGCATGAGTTGTCAGTCATCACAGAGCCTTTACCTGGCCACAATTCTGTGAGAACTTTTGGGTGACATTTGAAGCACATTATATGTTGTTGTGACTTTACATATTACATGCTGTCAATGACAACCTTCTTATATGTTTTGTTTTCTTGAATGCATGTATAGCTTAGAGTCAGTCTGTGTTTACAAAAGAAGAAATGCAAATGAGTTTACCAATTATAATAGTTTTCTCATTAACTAAAATAACAAAAACAAAACAAATACTATCAATTAGTGTCAAATATCAGAAGTAACTCAAAAATGTCTCAATTCACAATACTATTATAACTATTTTTATATTTTATTCTCTTTATGCCCGTAAGATTTTGAATAGCATACTTTTGAAAGTTTTATATTTTTAACAGTTTTCTTTTTGTAAATATTATTTTGAGGATCTAATACAATGGAGACTATTTTCTATAATATTATCAAAAGCATTAATTGTTTTTATCACAATAGGACTCAAATAAATCTATATTGCATATTTTAGTTGAATTCTCTCAATCACAGTTCAAATTCCTAAGACCTAGAGCAGGGTCAGAAGAAAAAAATATCCAATGTGTTGAAATCAATATTCATAGAAAAAAGGAACTTGGAATGTGAAATCAAGTTAGCAAAAAGTAAATTTAAATTAAAAAATTCATATTGTGTGAGAAATTCATACTGCACTTAATTTGCTTGACTTTTTTTTTAGCCTTTTTTGATATTACTTTTGGTCTGGATAGAATTGCTACCTGCGGCTAGAAAAATAATGCAGTGTGTAGGACATTTATTTGCATACTGCAGACCCAAGTTGGTTTCAAAGCGGCTCATATAAGTCCCTAAAGAATGATCCCCAAATGCACCACCCAGGATCTCTCTCTCCCCCCCGCCCCCCAAAAAAAGAAAAAGACCCTACCTAGTTAGGGCCTGGAGTTGAAAGAAGAGACTGCACAATTAAAATAATGCAAAGCAAGGATACATTCTGCCAGCCACTAGTCTCAAACTGGCTAGCCAGGACCTCCTTCCTGGGGAGGGAATCAGGTCAAATCCACATGCTAGTTTGTATAAGGAGGTGATGAATACGTCCAAGAGTTTGATGATCTTTAAAATGATTGACTGTTGTCTAAGTTATCTTTCTACGACTCCCTCTTGTCCTTTCCGGATTAGGCTACCTAGTATGGCCAGATATCTTAGGGCAGTATTAATGAAAACAGCCTTTGAGAAAGAGAAACCTAAGTTTACAACCTGTGACCCTTTAACAAAATGGCATACCCCCTTATACAGGTATACAAGGTATACAAGTTATACAAGGTCTCCACCGCTTGAACTAAGATAAATAAAGCTACCTTTATACTGAATTATTCTTAAAGTTTTGATATGAACTCAATCCTTTTTAATACAAATGTGCTTCATGAATTTATTATACTGTGCACGTGTTACTGACTAAGAAAGTCTTAATATCCATTTAGTTTGACTAAACTTTAGACTGGCTTATTCTTGACTCTAGGTCCCTGACTTTGTCTCTGTCAGAGTGTTAACCTCAGGAAACCTCTCATTGTAAATTCTTTTTCTGTCCCTTTGAAATGTAAATTTTCTTCCAGTCTCTTGCTAAGTTTAAAACCCCTTTGAAACACAACCATTAGGAAGTTTCTAGCCAAAATCTCTAAATCTTTGTGGAGCAAGAGCTGACATCAAGGAACACCAATCAGCAAACTCAGATGGCCTAATCACATTGACTAATTTCCCTTCTCACATTTTTCAGAACTCTTCTGTACCAGCCCTTTCCTTTTTAATTCTGCTTTTTTATGCTAGAAGCGTAAAGTGAAGTCTCTTCTTTTACAATCATCTAACCCATTGCTATCACCTTGAACCAAGACTTCCTTATAAACCTTCCTGTCTAATTTGTCCAATGTTATTTGTCTTTGATAACAGTTTGAAGCAAATGATATGACTCCTTGTATCAGAGCTCTATAATTTTGAGTTATAGCTCAATTGAGTGTCTGTATTGTAGTTACTAATGTGGTAACTTGCCATTATATGAGAAAAATAACAATCACATTAAGTCATAATAAAAATAAACTGCTTTCTTATACACATTTTCATGAGATGTTTATGCTCATTATTTTTTTTACTTTATTTAAGCACTAGCATATAAAAAAAGTGTTATATAAAGTCCCTTTATTCACCACCAGAGTACCAGCAAGTCCTTCACCACTGTCTCTTTTTCCCTCTCCTGCTCTAATTCACTCCCCCTTCCTCACACCCATCACAGTTTATCAGAATTGATTCTATAAGCAGAATTCTAATCTGCTATTGATACCCTATGTAATGAAGCTGCCAAGGTTATAAAAGGTTGGCTCAGATATTTATCAAACTGGTGAATTCTCCCATGTTTTGGTTGTAGACTGCACTGTTGGGTCTTGCACTTTGGCATTGGCCTCACTAGACAGGTGAGAAATAGATCTTTGAGATCAATGAAGTATGTTCATTCTGATGGCTTCTTCAGGGGTCACCTTTGATATTATTTGTGAAAATCCAACTTTTCTGTTTATTTCGAGTCATTAGTGAATAACTACAAGTTTAAAATAATTTTAAATTTTTAAAAATGCTACATACGATGGAGACCATATAATTTTGGAGGTTTTAAACATTTTCTTTAAATATTTACTTAAAATAGAAAATGAGGCACCAGAATGATAGTACAGTGGACTGAATGTTTGCCTTGCACATGGCTGACCTTGGTTTTATTTCCAGCAGGACAAACAGTCTTGCAAGCATTACAAGGAATGACGCCTGAGTGCAGAGTCAAAACAAACCTCTATGTATAGTTGTGTGTTGCCCATCCCACCAAAAACATATAAAAAAGAAAAATATACAAACAAATGAAATATTAACTTTATGCAAGTTGAATAGAAGAAAAAATACTCTCCTTAATAGTTTTTCCACATTATCTCAGCTTTAATAAAAAGATCTTAAAATTACTCAGGGCTGGAATGATAGTAAAGAGGATAATGCAATTTCCCTATATGCAGCCTACCTTGGCTTGATTTACTCCACCTCAATATGAGCCCCAAAAGTGAGTGCATTCAATAATAAGTCATGAGCATTTCCTGGTACAGCCCCTCAAATAAATAAATAAATAAATGAATAATAAATAATAAAATAAATAAATAAAAAGTGTGAACAAATTATGGTCATGTTTTCTTTATAACATAGATATTTTAGCATATATAATACCCATATCTAAGAATTGAATAGAAGTTTTGTAATTTATAATTAGCATTTTATTTATTTACATCATATTGTGGACTTGGAGAGCTCTTATAGTGCTATAAATAACATAGTAAATAAAATATGCTCTGTACATATTTTATGTTTGTATTTTATAAGCTTTGTATTGTATTAATTTTAACTGTTTTAGTATAATAAATTTAATAGTCTGAATTCTAAACGATGATAATATAGTGAAGAATATAAAATTATATTTCTTATATACATTTAAATACATATGTGCATATATTCATGTATACCCCTCCTCATACATATTCAAAATAATTATATATAAATACACTAATTAAAGTTTATCAAATGCATAAAATTTATGTATGGACTATTTAATATCATAATGATTTTAAGAGATATTAGAATGTAGAGTCTAAAGATTTATTTACATTCATTTAAATTTTCTAAAATAGCCTATTTCACCTTTTCTTGCATTTGATCAATTTCTTAGATACTCAGGATCAAAATATCCTACAGAGATATCTGATGAGCTTTAAACTCCAAATCCTTTCTAGATCAATGTGAACACTAAAAAGATTTTCTATATTTGAATCTCAGTTTGTCATTGATTTTTAAAGATGTCTGTTTGACTGTAATCTAAAGGAAAGACTGTAGAACTGCTTAATCAATATGCCATTGCTCCTCATGAATTTGGTTGATTATCACATTATTGGCTAGTAGATAATAATTCAATAGTACAATTCCTTTTTCTTTAACTGTATACTTCTTGATTTGTTATAGTTTTAATGTTTAAATATGATTAACCTGGGACCTGAACAAATGATACATTTCCTCTTTTTCTCCTCTCCTACCTTTCTAAGCAAGTTTTATTCAAAAAATAAATTATCTTGTTTCTCTAAAAAGTTAAGTATGATTAGTTTTCAAAGTAATGAGTATTGTCATTTAAAATTAATGCCTAAAATAATAAAGGGGAGATAAAAACAAAAATTTTGAAAAGAATTTAAGTTCTAAAACTCATTTTGATTTACATGTGCAGGTACTTGAGTTTGATTACAACAACCTTAAACATTCATCCAATTAAAATAAAATAACTGCCTTAATTAGAGCAATGATCAAGTTTGCATTGCTCATTCAGAGCATTGTCTCTTTTTGTGTTCTTACTATTTATTTTCTTTTTTTTTCTTTCTGTTTTTTTGGTTCCTGATTTTGGGTTTTGGGTCAACCCAGTGATGCTCAGATGCTATTCTTGGCTATGCACTCTGAAGTCACTCCTGGCTTTGGGGACCATATGAGACACCAGGGATCGAAAAGAGGTCTGTCCTGGATTGGCCACATACAAGGCAACTGCCCTTCTACTGTGTTATTTCTCAAGCCCTTATTTTCTAATATTATGTCATTCTCACTTCTTTATAGAGCTTTTCAAATCATTTGTATGTCTTGAGTCTCTTTGGCATGCTATTTAAAATGATCTTTCAGTACTTAATCTCAGATAGCCTTTATAAATTAATCTTTCTTTATCTACAAATCCTCATTAAAAGTTTGAAATATGATTATGCTTTGATAATACAAAGCAAAAATAAATAAATTCATAAATATACAAATAAAAGAGTGGATTTTCCCCACAGAACTCTTTAGAAAAATAAACCAAATGTTACTGTTACTCAATTTTAGTTGAGTAACTTAAGTTAGTCAAATTTAGTTTCTGAACACGGTCTACATGGAACATAAGTCTATTTTTCTAAAACGCAAATGGCCCTCCATATAACATTTTGTGGCCCTGCCCTAGAGGAGTGTTTTTTTTTTGTTTTGTTTTATTTTAGTTGTTTGGATCACACACCCCCAATGC
The DNA here is from genome assembly GCF_024139225.1 of Suncus etruscus. Taxonomy (NCBI): domain Eukaryota; kingdom Metazoa; phylum Chordata; class Mammalia; order Eulipotyphla; family Soricidae; genus Suncus; species Suncus etruscus. The sequence continues at coordinate 76,218,144 of NC_064855.1, forward strand.
TCAAGGCTTACTACTGACTTTGCACTCAAAGATCACCCCGAATTTGCCTCCTGTGGCCTGCAGGTAAATTGAGTTTGAGACATGTCACATGTTTGCTCTTTCATATATACTTGAACATGGTGGTGTTATGCTTTATGTCCATTTTTTACGATATGACTGTCATAATTTTTGAGCCACACCCGGTGATGCTCAGGGGTGTTCCTGGCTATGCACACCTTAGAAGATCGCCCCTGGCTTGGGGGGAACATATGGAACTCTGGGGGGATAGAATCGCAGTCCATCCTAGGCTAGTGAGTACAAGGCAGACACCTTATGCCCTGTGCCACTGACTGTCATAATTTTGTGATTGTTCAGAAGTGCCATCTGAAGCCTCAGTGGTAAAGAATTAAAAAAGCTCACTAGTTCTTTTCAAAACATAATCTTTTGTCATCTGAGTGACTCCTTTCTATCTATCATTTTAAAACTTAAAATTGTCATTTTTGTTATATTTTTAGACAACTAACTGTTGTACCTTTCTTCACTTACAACTATCACACTCAAAGATTAGCCAAATAAATTATCTAAAATAGAATAAATTCTATTTCCCCAAATTTTCATTTCTAGTTAAATTCCTACCTTGTTAAAGTGGAGACCCAGGTTTGTCTACAGTACAGAATAATTCTCTGACTCCTAAAATGCCAAATTAGTTTTTATGATTGCTAATTTAAACAACATTAAAAATAAAATAATAGTAAATATTTTGTGTATTAAAAGAATAATGCAAGTAGTATCAATATGTTTTCAACAAAGTTAGAAAATACATTTTTTCAAAGTTTATAGAAAGGAAATAATTGATATCACTATTTAAATTGTTTACTATATGTCAGGCTGAAGATATAGTAATATTTTAGGAAATAAAGAATAATATAGACTTTATCTCAAAATTTCTTAATTCTTTTTATTTACATATATTTGTGTGTTTGTGACTGTGGTATAATTGAGTTGTGTGTATAGAAAAGATTAGAGGTATAAGCAAAGTGTGACATGAGATATGTGTTTACTTTTATTTTATTTTTTATTTAATTTATTTTTATTTAATCACCATGACTACAAGTATCATTGTAGTTTAGTTTCTGTCATAAACAGAACACCCCCTTCACCAGTGCAACATTCTCACCACCCATGCAACCCCTTCTTCCATCCTAACTCCTGCCTGTAATCGAGACAGGCATTCTAATTTTCTCATTCATTAAGATTGTCATGATAGATGTTAGTGCAATTATTTCCTTAACTGCATGCACCACTCTTTGTGGAGAGCTTTATATTGTGAGCTGATCCCTCCAGCCCTCATCTCTATTGTCTCTGGGCATTATTACAATAATGTCCTCTATTTTTCTTAAAACCCATAGATGAATGAGACTATTCTGGTCTATCTCTCTCGCTCTTACTTATTTCACTCAGCATAATATTTTTTTTTAAGATTAAACATAATTTGTGATTACGGATTCTGGAAAATCTCTAAAAGCAGAAATAAACTTGTGTTAACAGCAAAAAGTCAGTTATATTACTTATAAATTGTATCTTTGAATGCCCCACAGCAAACTTAGCAGCCGTACTCACAATTGTCACTATGAAAGTGGCCCAACTGCAAAGGGTATCACTCTGCAGTAACATCTAACTAACCAAATTTTCAGGTATGCTAGTTCTTGGGTTGAAATTTTCAGGGATTTTTTGGAGTTAATAAGAATAACACTCCCATTGGCACCACATTCCTTTTTTTCCTACCACAGCATTTCTATTTTTTATTTCTGTTAAATGTTTTTATTTTATTTATGAAGACAAAGATGCAAATAGCATAACAGATTTTATGTATATTTACTTATTGAAAAATTTCATGACTTCATCTCTCCTGACAGCTGCATAATATTGTATTGTGTACATGTACCACACTTTCTTTAGTCATCATCCATTTAAGGGAATATTGGTTGTTTCCAGAGTCTGAATGCTTACTGAAAATAGTACTTCAATAAATATAAGTATGGGGAAGAATTTTTGAATTGTATTTTTGTGTTCCTAGGGTATATCCCTAGTTATGGAATAGCTGGATCATATGGGAGCTCAATTTCCAGTTTTTTGTTTTTTTTTGCGGATTCCCCATATTGTTTTCCATAAAGGCTGGCTAGATATCATTCCCATCAGAAGTGAATAAAAGTTCCTTACTCTCCAAATCCCCACCAGCACTGATTGTTCTTGTACTTTGTGATGTGTGCCATTCTCTGTGGTATGTGATAGTACCTCATCATAGTTTTGATTTGCATCTCCCTGATGATTAGCGATTTGGAGCATTTTTTTATGTGCTTTTTGGTCATTTGTATTTATTTTTTGAGGAAGTGCCTGTTCATTTCTTCTCCCCATTTTTTGATGGGGCTAGTTTTTTTTCTTAAGTTCTGTCAGTATATTGTATAGCTTTGCTATTAGTCCTTTATCTGATGGGTATGGGGTGAATAGTTTCTCCCATTCTGTGGGTGGCTTTTGTATCCTAGGCACTATTTACTTTGAGGTGCAGAATCTTCTCAGCTTAATATAGGCCCATCTGTTTATGTCTGTTTCCACTTGTTTGGAGAGTGCTGTTTCCTCCTTGAAGATGCCTTTAGTCTACATGCTGTTCTATATACCTTATGGTTTTAGGCCTGATATCAAGATTGTTAATACATTTAACCTTTGTGTATGGTGTTAGATGGTGGACTTAATTCGCTTTTTTACAAGTGGCTAACCAGTTGTACCAACACCACTTGTTGAAGGGTCTTTACTTGCTCCATTTTGGATTTCTTGTCTCTTTATCAAATATTAGTTGATTGTATTCCTGAGGAATATTCTCTGAATACTCAAGTCTTTTCCACTGATCTGAGGATCTCTCTTTTTCCAATGCCATGCTGTTTTAATGACTATACCTTTGTAATACAATTTAATGTTGGGAAAAGTGATGCTCTCCTTATTCCTTTCCCAACTATTGCTTTATCTATTCAAGGGTGTTTATTGTTCTAAATTTCAAGAATGTTTGATCCACTTCTTTGAAGAATGTCATGGATATCCTTAGTGGGATTGCATTAAATCTGTACAATGCTTTGGGGAGTATTGCTATTTTAATGATATTAATCCTTCCTATCCATGAGCAGGATATGTGTCTCCATTTCCTTGTATTCTGTCTTATTTCTTGAAGCAGGGATTGTACTTTTCTTTGTGTAGGTCCTTCATCTCTTTAGTTAACTCTAGATATTTGAGTTTGTGTGACACTAATGTGAATGGGATTATTTTTAATTATTATTTTCAATGGAGATAAACTAAAAGCCTTTCCTTTGAAATCTCATACAAGACAGGCTGCCCTCTCTCACCATTACTATTCAACATAGTACTGGAATTACTTACCCTAGTGGTTAGGCAAGAAAAAGATATCAAGGGAATCCAGATAGGAAAGGAAGAAGTCAAGCTCACTGTTTGCAGATGACATGATATTATATTTAAAAACCTAAAGACTCTGCCCAAAAGCTTTTAGAAACAATAAATTAATATAGCAAATTGGCAGGCTAAAAAATTAACAAGCAAACATTAATGGCCTTCTTATATACCAATAATGATAGAGAAGAAAATTTCCAAATTCTTAGCATAAATATTTTTGTTATTTTTAAGCCATACTCAATGGTGCTTGGATTTTACTCTTGTACTTGATCTTACTCAGGGATCATTCTTGGCATTGCTATGTTGACTATATCAAATACTTGGGATTGAACTCATGTTAGCTGCATTCAAGGAAAATGCTCTACTTACTATGATTTCTCTACAACTGCACAAGATACATTTAAATGCAATTAATCAGCACTAGCAGATACATATTTTGTAGACATTTGTGGACACGTGAAAGCAGCTATGAACTTCAAAGAATAAGTGGCATTCTGCAGGAGAACCTTACACAATAATTTCTTTGTTTTCAGAGTGGTAATATTTTTTCATATGCAAATATAGATATTGAGGCAAACACATTTGTATATGCTAAATACTATCCTTCTTTAGAAAAGTCCAGTACTTGATCCAAAAGACAGAATTTGACTAATAAAGGAAAAAATGAGGTTAGTATAAAAAGTATTATACCTTCTACATGTTAAACAGAAGGAATCTAATATAGGACACTAGTAATTCACAGATTCATTAAGAAGCATGGATGAGTAGATGCTGTGGAACTGCCCTACAAAACGTCAATATCTGGAGCAAACTGTGACAAAGAAACTGCTTCTATTGTAGAAGAACTACTGCTCCAGTCATCCAGCCATGGAATTTCAGTATCTACAACACAGTTATGGTGTAATGGAATGCAGAGTCAAATAATACTGATGGTTTTTTTCTTAGCATAAAATATTCCCCTGATTTCTATTGACAGCTTAACAGCAGTAGGAAGATAGACTTTATTTATGTTCTCTATGAAATGTTACTGGGATTCATTTAATTTGTAGAATCCAATTTACAATGTATTATCAGTCTGGGAAGGGAATGTAAATAACATTTGCACAAAAGGAATCTCTCTCTCTCTCTCTCTCTCTCTCTCTCTCTCTCTCTCTCTCTCTCTCTCTCTCTCTCTCTCTCGTTTATGGGTCACACCCTGCAGTGCTCAGGTGTTACTCCTGGCTCTGAGCTCAGAAATCACCCCTGGCAGGCATGGGGGACCATATGGGATGTAGGGATTTGAACCTCCATCTGTCCTGCATCGGCTGCATGCAAGGCGAATGCCCTACGGCTTCGCTATCTCTCTGGTCACAGAAAAATATTCTTAATAGAACATCTGTACAAGTGCACTGTTTATATATATATGTGTGTGTATATATTATTTATATATTTATAATATTATATATTATTTATATATGTATATACGTGCATATGTATGTAGATGGTAGATATATACACACATATACTCATATATAGTATTTCAAAATATAGTAGCAGTACCCAAAACCTACAGTCCATAAAGCCATCTATTTTGTAGAGGATGATGTAGTCAACCTAACACACACACACTCACACACACATAAACACAAACAGAAATAGTTCAAACTCTTATTAGTTACACAATGACCTCAGTTAAAATGTGGATCTTCTAGTAATCCCTGAGCATCAAATGGGTGTGGCCTGAAAAAACAAACAAACAAACAAAAAATGTGGATCTTCTAATTCAGTGAAATTCCAACTTGGCACAACATAGCAAAATGTTTTTATAAAGCAAACTTTAATGTAAAACATATTAAATAATAAGAGATATTGAAGAAAATTACAAAGATGTGTCTAGATATTATTTTGTAAATGTCTACAAATTTTGCTAACTTTATTTACCCCAGATTAATGACTGTTCTATTGCAGTAGCCTATTTCTTCAAATTAGTGCAATACAACTAATGTGATATTTAGTTACCCATTTTTCCTTATTATGCATTTCCATATTTTAGTATTTAATTTTAATATCATAATTTATTATTATATTAGAAGCATCTCCTGTTTTAAGAGAGATATGCAAATACTAAGTTTATTATATTTTTATTCCTTTAAACATTTATGATGGATTAAGAGAGATTGTATAGCGAGTAGGTTGTTTGTCTTGCATAAATGGCTGTCCTGAGTTTGATCTCTGAATTTTCTTGTGTTCCTCTAAGTTCCTCTTGAAGTGATCCCTGATCACAGTCAGGAGTAAGCACTGGACACCACTGGTGTGAACCCCAAATAAACCATTTAATAAACAAAAAAACCCTCATATGTACAGTCAGAATCAGCAGGCTAAGGCAGAGATTCCCCCCATCAAACTTTGAAAACAATTATCAAATATAGTAGTATTACCAGATATATATCTTATATTTAGTAGCTGTTTCATTCCACATGGAAGTGCTTTTCAAGTAGTGGGGCACACCCCCGGGGGGAGGGCTCGAGGCTCCATAAAGGGGGCCACGTTTGACCTCGGCAAACACTGTTATAACAAGCTAAGCCCCGTGATTATGTCTCTCTATGTCTCTGGAGCTGAGAGTTGCTGTGTCCTGCTTCAAACCCCACTTCGAAAAGCTATGCATTGCAAAATTTGCTCATTGTAGCCATTAATCCAGACATCACCTCTGATTAAAAATATCAGCTCAAATCATTTTATATATTTATGTTTTGCAGGTTAAAGTATCAGGATTTTATTTTTCAGTAATATCAGAAATATTTTCCACAAAATTATTGTTATATACTGGGGCCGAAGAAATAGCATGGAGGTAGGGCATTTGCCTTGCATGCAAAAGGATGGTGGTTTGAATCCCTGTATCTCATATGGTTCCCTGAGACTGCCAGGAGCAATTTTTGAGAATAGAGCCAGGAGTAACCCCTGAGTGCTGCTGGGTGTGACCTCCAAAAAAAAAACAAAAAAAAAAACAAAAAAAAAAGAAATTATTGTTATGTACACACAATGGAATAAATATTACACAGTTAAAAAACAAGGGAACTAAAAAACACAATATAAATAAATCTTAAAATAATTATGAGTCTGAAAAATAAAACAAAAACTAATACTTACATAATTGCATGCATACAAATTCTAAGATCTACCCATAAATCTACCGTTAAAGAAAGTGAATCAATGAAAGGGAGTAAAAGCAGTACAGGGCAGGGTAAATAAATTACTGATGGCACGAAAGTTTTACAAATGATATATATGATAGTGGTAATGGTTTAACAAGAGCACACATATATCAAGTCTTTTATAATTGCACACATTAATTGTCTGCATTTATTTTATGACAATTAAGCTTTCATTAAAATCTTTTTAAAGAACAAATTTATAAAATTTTAAAGAATGATTAGTTTTGCAATGTTTCTCTATTGTTATATTTTTATGTCAGTGAATATTAATATTATCTTCTTTCTTCTTGCTATGATACAGTTTGTTCTTCATTTTCTTAATCCTAAAAGTGTAAAAAAATAGCCAATTATTTTATACCTCATAAATATTTTATTAATGCTATAAACTAACCTCTAAGCAGAACTTCAGTTACATCTCAAAACTTTTGGGCATATAGCATTTAATTTTCTTTCAAATAAGATATGCTTCATATTTTTGTGATGTTTTCCATATCCTCTGAGTTTTATTACTGTAATACTTGATTTCCTAATACTTGGAGTAATCTTGAATATATTTTGATTGAATTATATTTAGTAGAATTACTATATACCCAAAGTTTAGTCATTCATTAATCAAAAAATAACTTATTTTGCTAAGGAACATTCCCAATGTGTTTATTTCCTCTATGCTATGTATATGCTTTCCAACATTTCTGTTTAAATGATATTTACGTTATAGCTATATTTAATGATAAAGCTATCAATTTCCCATTATTAAGTTATTATTTTTGTAATAAGAGATATTTTATAGTTCCAAGAAAAAAAATACCATTTTGCTTTTAATTGGCTTTATTTTTCAGACTAGAAACAATAGTCTCTACAATCTTTTAGGTAAAACTTAATTGAATATTGATATTTTTTCGTTTGGGGGCCACACCTGATGGGGCTCACGGATTACTCCTGGCTATGTGCTCAGAAATCGCTCCTGGCTTGGGGGACCATATGAGATGCTGGGGATCGAACTGGGGTCTGTCCTAGGTCAGTGCGTACAAAGCAAACAACACCCTATTTCTTGTGCCACCTCTCAAACCTCTGAATATTAATTTTGAGAAAAAAATACAGGAATAAAAATATAGACAAAAATTTTGATTAAAAGATTCTAATTGCCCCATTGCTAGTGATCTCTGTAACAAAAAGACAAAATAAAGACTTGTTGACCACTTTATAAATACTAGAATAAAAAATGACTGATAGAAAATTTAAAATAAAATTAATAAATGGACCAATTTATGTTTATCTCTAGGTATTGATAATTTACAAAAGATGCAGTATAAAACCTAGCACATTTGTTAAAACTTTTATCATACTCAAACTGCTATTTTAGTTTCTAATTTTATAATAGCTACACAAATACCTTAAAAGTCTGTAGTTAGAATGATAATAGGGAGGCTAGGACACTTGCCTTGAATAATGCCTACTTAGGTTTGAGCTCACTGGGAGTGATACCTGAGTGCAGAGCCAGGAGTAAGTCTTAGTGTGATCCCAGCACCTATAATGTATAAATTTATACATCTAAACAATAGTATATAAAAACACATACAACATATGCACTTGCTAACATCAACTTACCTTGATGAAGGAAGCAAGTAGATAAGATAAATAAATTTTAGTGGCCAGAGTGATAGAACAGCTGTAGGGCATTTGCCTTGTACCTGGCTGATCCAGGATGGACCTTTGCTTGATACCCTGAGCAAAGAGCAATTTCTGAACAATTTGAGCTTCAACAGGTATGGGCCAAAAAGCAAAAAATAAATAAATAAATAAATAAATAAATAAATAAATAAATAAATTTTAACTCAAACTCTGGATCTCTATACTCTAAAAATCATGAAAGAAAAATATATTATAAAAATGAAGCCTGATCATGGTCAAAACTCTTAAAGGTTTATTTAAAATATATTCAAACCTATGCTCACCTATAATCATTTCCTCAAGCCACAATATTTGAATACATGAAGCTTCAAAGGGAACTAGATACATCATGTTTATAGAATAAGTTTATAGATCAAAATTTTAAAAAGATTCTAATGCAGAAAAAGAAATAATGGATATCTGTAGATAATATTTGATTTCTAACATTCACAAATATTTCTATTTCTAAACTATCTTCAAAGAGGATATTTAGAATATTTATTGAGATAAAAGGCATTACAGATGTATACATGCTAACCACATAGGTATCCTAATTTTTGTTATAGAGATTAACACTTTAGAAAATATATAAATTGCATGTGTTCTTATATATGCATACATTTTTAATTTAAAAGTGTATATATGTTGTACATTATTTTATATTTTTAGAGTTAGAATATTTTATAACTATTGCTAGTATTAGCATCTAAAAAAGCAGTCTGGTATGCTATCAATTAGATAATTTATTATTTTCATAATGTTTTTTACAATGAAGCTTTTACGCATCTTTTATCAAGGGCCATCATTATCTTTAATATACAAATATAAATCGATAAAAATTATTTACTGAAAGTGAAGCTAATACTTTTTGTCATAGCAACAAAAATCATAGACTATTCTTCAGAACTTTGTTTTTAATATCACAACTCTTTGTTTACTGTTCATATTAGTAGTTAAGAGACATAAGAATTGTAGTAGGATAAAAATTAAGAATTAGCCTATTTCATAAAAGTGTATAAGAAAATATAAAATTTATGGCCAAAAAAGAAAAGAAATAATTCTTCGATGGAACTAATGTTATTCTTGGCGATTTAAAGTAACAAGAGATATATCTTGTTTTATTGCTAATTCAGAAAGGGATATGCTTAGACATTTTATATATTACAAGAAAGGTTTGTAAAACAAAAGTAATTTATTGTAATGTAGGCGGTATTTCAGTCTATGCCTTTACAATGAGTTAAAATCTAGTTGATTTATAAAACTAGACAACTACCATAATAAACACTTCACAAATTATATATAGTGAATAGTTCTTTTATTTGGATCCTGGCTGATTTTCAAAAATGCTTGTATCTACAGAATATACAAGAGAATATCGAATCTACTTAATTTTATAAGTACATTAAAATATGATAGACTGGTTGATATATAAATGACATATAAGTATTGAGGTAAAAACATGATGAGCTATTCAAATATAAAAGTACATTCCAGCTTAATGAATAAACTTATATGTCAAAGGAAGGCAGGCGCTTTTGGATTACAAACCTATTTAGAACTTTTTTCTTTACTTTAATCTTTTTTCTCCTGCTTCTATTTATTCTTTTATTCTTTATTTAAAAATCTTGATTACAAATATGATTATGATTAGGTTTCAGTCATGTAAAGAACACCCCCCTTCACCAGCGCAACATTCCCACCAAAAATGACCCAAATCTCCCTCCATCCCACCCCACCCCCACCTGTACTCCAGACAGGCTTTCCAGTTCCCTCATTCATTCACATGATTATTATGGTAGTTCTCTGTGTAGTTATTGCTATAACTGTACTCACCACTCTTTGTAGTGAGCTTAATGAAGTGAGCTGGAAGTTACAGCCATTTCTCTCATTGTCTCTGAGGATTGTTGCAAAAATGACTTTTATTTTTCTTAAAACCCATAGATGAATGAGACTATTCTGCATCTCTCTCTCCCTCTGACTTATTTCGCTCAGCATAATGGGTTCCATGTACATTCATGTATAGGAAAATTTCATGACTTCATCTCTCCAGACAGCTACATAATATTCCATTGTGTATATGTACCATGGTTTCTTTAGCCATTCATCTGTTGAGGGGCATCTTGGTTGTTTTCAGAGCCTGGCTATTGTGAATAGTGCTGAAATAAATATAGGTGTAAGGAAAGGGTTTTTATGTTGTATTCTTGTGTTCTTAGGGTATATCACTAGGAGAGGAATAGCTGGGTTGAATGGGAGCTCAATTTCCAGATTTTGGAGGAATCTCCATATCACTTTCCATAGAGGTTGGAATTGACAGCATTCCCACCAGAAGTGGATAAGAGTTCCTTTCTCTCCACATCCCTGCCAGCACTGATTGTTCTCATTCTTTGTGATGTGGGCCAATCTCTGTGGCGTGAGATGGTATCTCATTATTGTTTTGATTTGCATCTCCCTGATGATTAGTGAAGAGGAGCATTTTTTCATGTGCCTTTTGGCCATTGGTATTTCATTTTTATCAAAGTGTCTGTTCATTTCTTCTCCCAATTTTTGGATGGATTAGATGTTTTTTTCTTATAAAGTTCTGTCAGTGCCCTGTATATTTTGGATATTGGCCCGTTATCTGATGGGTGTTGGGTGAATATTTTCTCCCAAAGGGTGGGTGGCTCTTGTATCCTGGGCACTATTTCTTTTGAGGTGGAGAAGCTTCTCAGTTTAATGTATTCTCATCTGTTGATCTCTGCTTCCACTTGTTTGGAAAGTGCAGTTTCCTCTTTGCAGATGCCTTTAGTCTCAATGTCATGGAGTGTTTTACCGACCTGTTATTCTATATACCTTAAGGTAACAGGTCTGATATCAAGGTCTTAAATCCATTTGGATTTTACCTTCATACATGATGTTAACTGGGGGTCTATGTTCGTTTTTTTGCAAGTGGCAAACTAGTTTTGCCAGCACCACTTGTTGAAGAGGTTTTCCCTGCTCCACTTAGGATTTCTTGCTCCCTTGTCAAAAATTAGGTGATTTTATATCTGGGGAACATAAGTCTGAGAACTCAAGCTTATTCCACTGAACAGAGGGTCTATCTTTATTCCAATACCATGCTGTTTTGACAACTATTGCTTTGTAGTACAGTTTAAAGTTGGGGAAAGTAATGCCTACCATTTTCCTTTTCCCTAGGAGTGCTTTAGCTATTTGAGGATTTTTTTTTGTTTCAGATAAACTTCATAAGTGTTTGATACACTTATTTGAAGAATGTCATAGTATTTTTAAAGGGATCGCAATAAATCTGTATAATGCTTTACAAAGTATTGCGATTTTAATGATGTTAATCCTGCCAATCCATGAGCACGGTATGTGTTTCCATTTCCGTGAGTCCTCTCTTATTTATTGGAGCAGGGCTTTATAGTTTTCTTTGTATAGGTCCTATATGCCTTTGTTTAAGTTGACTCCAAGGTATTTGAGTTCGTGTGGCACTAATGTGAATGGGATTGCCTTCTTGACTTCCATCTCTTTGCTATCATTATTGTTGTATAAAAAGGCCATTGATTTCTGTGTGTTAATTTTGTAGCCTGCCACCTTGATATATGAGTCTATTGTTTCTAGAAGCTTTTTGGTAGAGTTTTTAGGGTTTTCTAAGTAGATTATCATGTCTTCTGCACACAATGAGAGCTTGACTTTTTCCTTTCCTATCTGAATTTTCTTCATATCTTTTTCTTGCCTGATCACTATAGCAAGTACTTCCAGTACTATGTTGAAGAGGAGTGGTGAGAGCGGACAGCTTTTTCTTGTACCAGAATTTTGCCATTGGTTTTGGTAAATGGCTTCAAATATATTGAAAAAGTTTCCTTTCATTCCCATCTTGCTGAGAGTTTTGATCAAGAATGGGTGTTGGACCTTATCAAAAGCTTTCTCTGCATCTATTTATATGATCATGTGTTTATTTATTTTCTTGTTGATGTTGTGTATGATGTTGATAGATTTATGGATGTTAAACCATCCTTGCATTCCTGGGATGAAACCTACTTGGTCGTAGTGTATGATCTTCTTGATGATGTATTGGATCCTATTTGCCAGGATTTTGTTGAAGATGTTTGCATCTGAATTCATCAGGGATATTAGTCTGTAATTTTCTTTTATGGCAGCATCTATGTCTGGTTTTGTTATCAAGGTAATGTTGGCTTCATAAAAGCTGTTTGGGAGTGTTCCCGTTTTTTTCAATTTCATGAAGAGCCTGGCTAGGATTGGTAGTAGCTCCTCTTGAAAGGTTTGAAAGAATTCATTAGGAAATCCATCTGGACCTGGGCTTTTCTTTTTGGGATTATGTTTGATTACAGTTTCAATTTTCTCAATAGTGATGGGAGTGTTTAGATATGCTACATCCTCCTCACTTAACTGTGGAAGTTTATAAGTGTCCAAGAATTTTTTCATTTCTTCTATGTTCTCATGTTTAGTAGCATAATGTTTTTCAAATTAGTCTCTGAAAACCCTTCAGATCTCTGCAATATCTGTCATGATATTCCCCTTTTCATTTCTAATATGGGCTATCAGGTTTCTCTCTCTCTCTTTCTTTGTGAGTTTTGCCAATGGTCTATCAATCTTGTTTTTTTCAAAGAACCAACTTCTGCTTTCGTTGATTTTTTGTATAGTTTTTTGGTTTTCCATTTCATGGATTTCTGTGTTCAGCTTTGTTATTTCCTTCTGTCTCCCTATTTTTGGTTCCTTTTTTAGTCATATTCTAATTTTATGAACCGCATAATCAAGTTATTTAGGTATGCCTATTCTTCCTTCCTGATGTGTGCTTGTATAGCTATACATTTTCCTCTCAGGACTGCTTTTGCTGTGCCCCATAGATTCTGGCAGTTTGTGTCTTCATTATCATATGTTTCTAGGAAACTTTTTATTTCCTTTTTTATTTCATCTCGGACCCACTGGTTGTTCAGTAGCAGGATGTCTAATTTCCAATTGTTATAGTTTTTCTTCTGTGTGGCTTTGTATTTCACATTTAATTTCAGAGCCTTGTGGTAAGTAAAGGCAGCCTGCAAAATGTCTATCCTCTTGATTTTATGGAGGTATGTTTTATGTGTCAGCATGTAGTCTATCCTGGAGAATGACCCATGTACATTGGAGAAGAATGTGTATCCAGGTTTTTGGGGATGGAGTGTCCTCTCTCTCTCTCTCTCTCGATATATATATATATATGGAAGAAAGAGGACTATATATATATATATATATATATATATATATATATATATATATAGTCCTCTTTCTTCCATTACTCTTTTCAGGGCTAGTATGTTTTTGTTGGGTTTCAGTCTGGTTGACCTATCAAGTGATGATAGGGCCGTATTGAGTTCTCCCACAATTATTGTGTTATTATTAATGTCTTCTTTCAGATTTGTTAGTAACTCTATTAGATCATTTGCTGGTCTCTCATTGGGTGCATATATGTTTAATTGTCTGATTTCTTCCTGTTGCACATATCCCTTGATTAGTATATAATGCCCATCTTTGTCCCTTACCACTTTTCTGAGTATAAAATTGGTGTCATCAGATATTAATATGGCCACTCCAGCTTTTTTAAGCTTGTTGTTTGTTTGGATGATTTTTTCCAGCCTTTGATTTTGAGTCTATGTTTGTTCTGACTATTGAGATGTGTTTCTTGTTGGCAGCAGAAGGTTGGGTTCATCTTTTGGACCTATTTTGCCACTCTGTGTCTTTTAGTTGGTGAATTTAGTCCATTGACATTGAGGGAGATGATTCATATAAGATTTAATGTCATCTTTGTAGATAATTTTGCTGTGTTTGTTGGTCTTTCTTGTCTTAAAGTAGACCTTTCATTTTTTTCTTTAAGGCTGGTTTATCATCTGTGAAGTTTCTGAGCTGTTGTTTATTTATGAAGCTATGTATCCTTCCTTCAAACTTGAAAGTGAGTCGGGCTGGGTGCAGTATTCTTGGTGAGGTGTTCATTTCATTCAGTCTTGTCACAATATCCCACCACTGTCTTCTGGCCTTGAGAGTTTCTTGTGACATGTCTGCTGTAAGTCTTAAGGATGCTCCTTTGAATGTAATTTCCCTTTTTGATCTTGCTGCTTTCAGTATTCTATCTCTATCTGAGGGATTTGTCACTGTAACAAGGATGTGTCTTGGGGTGTTTTCCTTTGGGTCTCTTTTAGCTGGTTCTCTTCAGGCATGCAGGATTTGATTGCATGTAGTCTTTAACTCTGGGAGTATCTCTTTGATGATGTCTTTGACAGTTGATTATTCCTGGAGATCTCCTACCTGGGTCTCTGGGACTCCAATGATTCTTAAGTTGTTTCGGTTGAGTTTATCAAAGACTTCTATTTTCATCTGTTCGCATTCCTTGAGTACTTTTTCCATTGTCTGATGCTTCTCTTAAGGTTCTTTACCAATTTCTTCTGCTGTGTTGATTTTTTCTGCATCTTATCTTCCAGTACTTCGATTCTCTTCTCATCTGCTGTTACTCTGCTGGCGATGCCATCCACTGAGCTACTGTGTTTTTCAGATCTATTATTTCAGTTTGGAGTTTTCTGATTTCTGTCTTTGTGTTCTGTTCAGATCAATCTATGCTTTCTTTGATTTCTACAAACATCTTCCATATTTCTATTCTAAGTTCCTTATCCAAGAGGTTAATCAGACGGTTGGATATTTTTTTTTGTTCATCCGAGCTATTGTCTTCATTCTCTGTGCATGGTGTTTGCCTGCGAGTTTTCCCCATTGTCACGCTTTTAGTGCAGTTTTTCCTGCTTGTTGAGGTGAGGTTCATTGCTTAGAAAGAGTTGCTCGGCCATGAAGCAAAGCAGAGCGGCCATGCTTCTTCTGCTTCTTTTGGGATGCACTCCCTAGGTCCCCCTGAGGAGACCTTCAGTTATTCAAGAAACACAGACAGGCAGAAAAGTTTCCCTTGAAGTCCTCATGGTGATCAAAGGCACAGCAGGGTGCAGCCTTTGCGGCCAGAGAACTCTGCTTATTGGTTGCCAACCCCCACAGCCAGACTTTACTCACTCACTCACTGGGAAGCTTCAGAATGCAGTTTTTGGGGGGTGCGCTTTCTCTGCCTCTGAGGAGACCAGGCACAGGAGAGACTTTCCTTGAAGTCCTCAGTGTGATCAAAGGCACAGCAGGGCGGAGCCTCCACAGTCCAGAGAGCTCTGATTATTGGTTGGTGACCCCCACAGCCAGACTTTACTCACTCACTCGCTGAGCAGCTTCAGAATGCAGTTTTTTTGAGGATGTGCTCCCTAGGCCTCTGAGGAGACCTTCAGGTATTCAGAAACACAGACAGGCACAGGAGAAGTTTCTCTTGAAGTCCTCAGTGTGATCAAAGGCACAGCAGAGCGAAGCCTCCGCAGGCCAGAGAGCTTAGCTCATTGGTTGGGGTCCCCCACAGCCAGACTTTATCCACTCACTCAATGGGCAACTTCAGAATGCAGTTTTTTTTGGGGTGCGCTCCCTAGAACTCTGAGGAGAGCTTCAAGTATTCAAGAAACACAGACAGGCACAGGAGAGATTTCCCTTGAAGTCCTCAGAGTCCTTTTATTTATTCTTAATCCAAATGTACTACTCTTGAATCTTGACGCATAGTAGGAAAGTACAAAAATAATCTTCAAAACAAAAAATTTACTACTGCTATTCATAATATTTGTGAAGAAAACCTTTTTAAATTAGATGAAACAAAAATAAAAACAATGAAATACATAAGTTATTATGTTTCTAACTATATTAAAGAAAATGCAGTTTTTCTATTCGTATTGCTAATCTAATTGATCTCTAATATTTCAGACTTGTGTTATAATTTGTGGATTCATTGTACTATTGATTTGTATAGTTCATTCTTATCACTGCAATTTAAAGTTTTCTTCATTTTATTTTAATTTCTCTGAATTCAGGATCTGCATTGCAATTGGTATAATTCCAACTTAATAGCTGATTTTTTTTTGCCCTGGTAATGGCATATTAAAAAAAACAACTCTTAAACTACATAGCATTTTACTATACCTAAAATATAACAACAATATATTCACTTGAAGGTCAGAGAGAAAGTAAGGCATTAAGGACTTGCCTTGAATGGTGAATGACTTCAGTCTGATTCTAAGAACTGTTAGGAATAACTACTGACACAGTAACCCCTGATTACAGACAGATGTGCTTATTTCTCACTCCAGTTTTTCTAGATGTAAGGGAAAAAAGTTGATTAAAGAAAATTAAAAGATTAATTAATCAATAAAACATTTCACTTTTTACTATTTTGGGGCTTTAAAGAATACTACCGATCACATGCAATAAATATTACAAGCAAAATTCTTATTTATATTATAATGACTATTGAGATCATTATAGCACAAAACACATTTTTTTAATATAAGGAAAAGTTAGGGCCAGAGAAATAGAACAGTGGTACGGCACTTGCCTTGTATTTGGCCAACACAGGATGAATCCCAGTTCAATCCCAGGCATCACATAGGGTCTCCCGAGTCTGCCAGGAGTGATTTCTGCATGCAGAGCCAGAAGTAACTCTTGAGTGCCATCAGGTGTGACCCAAAAAACAAAAACCAAACCAAAACAACAAAAAAACCCACAAAACATGAAATCATCAACAAAGCACAAATATTAGCATGAACTATGATATGAGCCCATTGGAGAGAATATAGCAGTGTTATAAACTGTTATAGCAGAAGACTGCAAAGTCATAGGAGATGTTTTGAAGGAAGTTTCACGGAATGATTGTGAAAGCATGAACAGAAATTCATAAGAGCTAAGAATAGTGTGCTGTATGCAAATAGATGATGAGAATTAAATATGTCAAAGTAGTGTTTTTATTTATCATTTCTAATATTATGTATTTATTTTTTATTTTATTTTTATAGTAGATTTTTAATATAATTTTTATTTTGATCGTAGTGGTTAACACATTGTTGACAATAATATTATAGGTACATATTTACATAAAATCAGGGGGTTTCCCATCACCGATTTGTCCTCCCTACACCTCTGTGTTCGTCCTACCTCCGATATCCTCCTCCCTCACCCCTGGGGCTGCGAGAATATGTAGTCCCCTCTGTACCTAGCTTACTACTAAGTAGTTTTGGTCTTGGTGCCTCCCTTATTTCCCCCTCTAACTGAGAGGAAAGACTACATTGTTCAAGTTATATGGTTTTATTTGAAGAAGAAAAATAATAAACTGGGGTAAAAGTCCAATCCGCCAAAAATGGGCGGAATCCTTCCAGAGGCTCTCATCGTTGGTTTGAGAGATGAAGGAGAAAAAGAAGGTGAAACACCTCAACAGTACAAAAAGAAGTGTCAAATATCCAGTGAGCACTCCAGTGATAACGATAGGCACCACAAAAAAAGCCATGGTCTTGAGTTAAAAAACATGGTAGAGCACCTAAAGAAAGAAAAGAAAAGAAGAAAAAATATATAAATATAAATGGGGACTTCAATAACCACACTGAGACAAAGAAATCGACAAAAAGTAGATAGGTAAATAAAAATAATGATAATAATAAATGAAGAAAAAATAATATATAAAAGATAAAAATGTTTTGTAATTTTTGCCTTTTTTTCCCTCCTGCACTGGCATAGTAAATATTGGCGTCATTCTAAAGGATTTCACTTCGCCTAAGCATTATGTGCTTTCTCCACCCTTGGGGTATATTGTCATGGGATTAACTATATACTCTGTTCAGGTTCATTTACTCTACCAGTGGTGATTTTGTGGTGTTTGGAAAACTTCTGCTTCGTCCTGGGTGATGAAATAAGACCTCTGTATCTAGAGATCTCAGTATCTGCACAGGTCCAGGAGTGGGATTTATGATGAAGTTTTCTTTGTGTTTCTAGAAGTTCTGTTCCCTCAGTGTCATTTTAGTCCATCTTCTGTGGTTGGTGGTCTTGGTCTTTGCACTGATCCTAGGATGGAACCTAGGATAGCATCTTTCATTGTGTTTCCAGAAGCCCCATTCCGTTGCAATTGTCTCTGCCGGACCTTTGAAACTGGGGATCATGGTTGTTGTGCGGGTCGTAGTTCAAACCCTAGACTAGGGCTTTTTTATTGGTCTCAAGATATATTTAGACCAGTCATGGATCTAGCAGCCAGTCATCTGTAAATCGCGATCTTGGCATTTGAACAGACCAAAGGGTGACAAGTCTTCTGATTTTGTCTTATCATTAGCTGGTGAGGTAGGATAACCTGTTCTTAGGTCAAATTGTTCCCATTTTCTTTGTTGTCAGGATATCATATTAGAGCCAGCACTTGTTGGTGGCCCAGCAGTATTAAGGATGTCCCAGATGGGATTTGTTTCCTGTAGCTGTTGTGAAGAACTGTATCAATTCTATGTCTGGGATCCAGGGTTCAAGGCTGGACGGATGATGTCTAATCACCTGAGGTCTAAGTTGCGTCTGTGTGGCATATTTTCAAGGTGGGAGATATACCTGTATTGTAAACAAGTATGAGTTCTTATCTCTAGTAGATAAGAGCTCTTTTTTATATGTAAGATTATTACTTTTTTAGTGTGCCATTGCAGGGAGAAATGGTGCTACTTTATATTGTCGGTGCATTTGAGGTTGAACAGATAAGAAAACAGAAACAGGTCACAAATCCAAACAAGATAAAAATAAAAATAAAAGTATATGTGCTCATATATGTATATGTAGAACAAACATTTAAAAAATGAATTAACAAAATAATTAAAGGAACCATGTGATGCATGAGACTACCTTACTTTTGGGGAAAAGCAGGTAAAGAGGTGGTGCAATACTGGTCTTATACTTATGTTGGAATTATAGGTTTCCCCATTGTCTTTTAGGATTTTCTTGCGGTCTGTGTGTTCCCAGGCACCTTTCCATCACTCCCCATGACCTTCTTGAGATTGGCAAAGGATTTGTGGCAGGGAGGTCTTGTAAGAGTTCTTGCACTGGAGATACTTTTAGAGCTAAGTTCGGTTTCAAGTAACAGTCCATGGTAGGGGGATTTGGTAGGGAGGGCCGTTCAGCATGAGTCTGCAGGGGAGTTGGTTGCCTTTTCTTGCGGGGAGGGGGGCAAGGTGTGGGTTTGACTGGGTGTCCCTTTGCTTGGGTGCTGGGTACTGGTTCATTGGGGTAGGAGGTCAGTCTTGATGCCTAATGGATTAAGAAATAAGGGTGAAGAGTTTTAATATGGTGGGAGGTCTGGATAGGATTGAGGGGTGAAGGAATAGTTGGATTTCCAAAGGGAGGAAAGGGGAAAGTATATGGAAGGGGTAGGAAAGAAGAAAAGAGAAAATACATTAGAAAGAAAGGGAGAAGGGAAAAGAAGAAAAGAAAAGAGAAGAAAAGAAAATAAAAAGGAAAAAGAAAGTAGTGAGAAGAGAGGAGAAAATAGCAAGGGAATGTTTGTTTGCATGAATGTGTTCGATGAGTAGGGCCTGTAGTATAAGTCTGTACGTCACAGTTGCTGCTTCAATGGTCTGACTGGTCACATGCTTCAAATCCTAAAAGAAGGTATAACCTAGAGATAAAGTGTATGTTAAAGAGTTTTCTCGGGACATTCTCATAGTGCAAGCTGGGTATGGTATCTCATGTCACTGAGCCCCGAGATGCCATCTTTGTTTGTTTACTCTTTGTATCCAAGAAAGCCTGTGGACAGAAAAGCTGAGAAGTTATTTTAAATATAGTAAGATTAAGGCATTAAAACATAGTGTTATGGGATGTTTCCTTTGGAGTCAGTGATTTCCCGTGCTATACTTTACCTGTGATCCTGTATAAAATTCCTAAGGGATTATTATGGGCCTTTGTAGTAGAAGGCTGATTACTTACCTGTTCTCTCTATGCTGCTGTTTCTACTGTTGCTGGTTTCTTTGTGGTATAACGTGTAGTCTACTTTTACAGTAGATTTTTTTCTTGAAGTAAACAAGCTTATTTGGGAGGGAAGGAGCAATGAAGGGAGAAAGAACAGACAGACAGACAGACAGTAATAATAACCCCTAAAGTGGCTTTTGACTAACCTGGACAGACACAATCTGATTCGTCCTCATTTCATCTCTCCAATATATATTTTGTTTTCAACCATGATTTCTCTTTCAATGTCAACACACCCTACTTGAAATTCACATATAATACATTTGCAAGTTTATAGATTTTTAACATTTGCAGGGCAAAGATACAGCTACTATAAATAAGAAACTCAATATTTCTCCCCTACTTTCCAGCATCATGAATTGTTCTGAAACAGAATTCAAATTGAATATTGGATGTGGTTGTATGGGTTGAAAACAATTCCATGGGGAATTGTCCTATGGTATCAAAAAACTGGTCATGATTAATTTTGAGTGTTTAATAACAGGAGCTCTATTAATCTCTTCAAAGTCCTCTCATTCTCTTTATCATATTCCTAAAACATATTATCTAACAAAGTTATACTAGAACATACTTAGAATACAGGTTAAGAAAGACATGCTTGAGGAACTTGCTGGTTGATGCAAAAAGAAAATAAATAAATGTAACTTCCCAGCTCTTAACACATGCATCACCTTTAAATTGAATGATATACTATGATTTATACCAAAGAAAGCAGCTAGGCATAAATTGTCCAAACATAACAGTATTAGAGACACTGGTCATCATACTCCATGCCCAAATTTGTTGTCTAATGCTTATAAACTATTAATATTAAGGCATATAACTGTGCATAAAATACCAGTATGTGTTTCAGTTAAATAATTGCCAAAAATATTCTATTAAAGTTGAATATTTGCTAAATTTTACACTTTTCTTTTTAGTTTTTTTGGGCCACACCTAGTGACGATCAGAGGTTACTCCTGGCTATGATCTCAGAAATCGCTCCTGACTTGGGGACCATATGGGATGCCAGGGGATTGAACCATGCTCCATCCTAGGCTAGCTCAGGCAAGGCAGATGCCTTACTGCTCTATGTCAACACTCCGGCCCCAAATTTTATAATCTTTTTGTGAAACAATCTAAATTATAATTATAACAACTATATATTTTTGTATCTAATTTTTCCCATAGCAACTAATTTTTAATAATGAAAGCCAAATATTTTAAGATTCAGATAACGCATTTGGTATTTAGCAAGGAGTTCCTCTAAAGTCTATTTTAAGTGTGTATCTTATTTCAAGTACATAAATTTAATTCAATATGAATAATAAAAATGTCTATATGTACATAAACATAGAATGCACAATCTATATATTATTGTCTCCATTAAGTGTATGTATTATTGATAAAAGAATGCTAAATTTAGACACAAACAATAAAACATGCATGTAGTGAATAGACATATATCAATAACTTATGTATATAGCATAGGCACAGCATAAAATGACCATATATATATACTTAGATTATACACATATAAACAAGTGTACAAGAAAGAGCTAGACAGATAGTGAGGTAAATGAAGCAGGTTATGGGAAGTTCTTGCATAGAACTATCATCTTTTTCCAAATAAATTCCCTAAGATGAGATTGTTATAATCTATTTAGATAGATTTCCATCAAGAAGGTGAAGAACGTTTTTTTAAGTTGATAGTTGAATTAATATTGTTACTTTTTTTCCTCATTATGGATTGTTTGCTGTTTGCCTTTATGCCTGGTATATCTTGATTGAAGTGTTTTTCTGTGAACTTTGTTATGATATGTAAATAGTTATGTGAGACTTTAAATAAAGCAGAGCTTTAGCAATTTTTAAGTACAGGATATGCTCTTCCTAAAACAAATTATTTTCTACTACTGTGGAGAAACTTTTCTGAGTCCTGAACTTAAGTCAGGTGATTCAGGAGCTCCTTTTATTTTGATTTATGATAACTGAGAACTACTCTATCTTTCAGAAGGTCAGATACTATTGTGCTTTAGAGGTGCATCTTTTCCTTCTCTATCCTAGGGATGTAGGGACACTAATCTCTACATAGTTCAACATTGGCTTAGTTCAGGGTCTTTACGGGGATCCAATACAGTGCTGCTCAGTTTGAGTTTTGAACACAGAACACAGAGCTAGTGACATTATTGGAACAATTTGGTTCCTAGCTACTCAAAAGTCCCTGTGCTTTATTGCCAAGTTTCTAGTGTAAAAGGGATTCACTCAACTAGAAGGATAGACCAGTTATTTGACTCCATTTTAGATAAAAATGAAACTATTCAAAACTTATTTTATATTTTAAAGACAAACCAATGGTTCATAAACAATATACTAAAATATTGAAGGGTTGAAACAAAGATCATTTTGGAGTCTCTTATAGAAAAAAGTAAAATATCAGAGTGCTAAATTGACCTAGAGAAGCTACTTAAAAGATATATATATATATATATATGATATGTTTTTATTTAATTGCATATTTTTTATTTTAGTTTGCAGACAACATCCAACAGTACTCAGTGCTTATTTCTGGCTTTGTACCCAGGGATCACTCTTGGAGGGCTTGTAGAATGTAATGGGGTACTGTGATCAAAATTAGGTTCATATAATATAAGAACGCTGTATTCTTACTCCACATATTTTAAATGAGTGATGCCTTCAGTATATACATATCAATGTACTGAGATCACTTCTGGCAAGGCTGGGGAGGGAAATATGTAGGTGTTGAACCAAGGCTTGTAACATGCAAGATAAGCAACCTACATGCTGTACAATCACTACAGTCCTAATATTTAAATAAATTATATTAAATAAAATATTTGTTTGGGGCAAGAGAGTAGTACAATAGATCAAGTTCTTATAAGTAACTGACCCAGGTTTGAACCTCAGTATCCTAATACTCCCCAGAGCACTACCAGGAGAGATTCCTGAGTACAGAGTCAGTAGTTATCCCTGAGCATTGCTGGATATAACCCCAAGTTCATAGATAGATGGATAGATAGATAGATAGATAAATAGATAGATAGATAGATAGATAGATAGACAGACAATAGATGATTGATAGATTAGATAGACACACAGACAAATAGATAAGAGAGATATGGATGGATATATAAAATGTTCATTTGTTTTTGTTTTAGATTCACACTCAGTAGTGTTCAGAGCTCAGTCTTGGCTCTGTTTTCTGGGTGCCTAGAATCAAACCTAGATGTGCCACATACAAGACAAATGCCCTACTTCTTGTATTATTGCTCTTGATCTTTTAAATGCTGAAAGAGAAAGAACAAAAAAAGAACAAAAGAAGAAAGAAGAATAATTGAAAGAAAGAAGACAAATGAAAGAAAGAAAGAAAGAAAGAAAGAAAGAAAGGAAAAGTGAAAAAAGAAAAGAAAAAAGAAAGAAAGGAAGGAATAAAGAAAAAGAAGAAAGAAGGATAGAAAGAAAGAAAGAAAAAGAAAGATAAAGAAGGAAAGAAAGAAAAAATAAAAAGAAAAAAAAGAAAGAAAAAAGAGAAAGAAGAAAGAAAAAGAAAAATAAAGGAAGGAAGAAAGAAAAGAGAAAGAAGAAAGAAAGAAAAAAGAAAGAAAGAAGAAAGGAAGGAAGAAAGAAAGAAAGAAAAAGAAAGAGAAAGAAAGAACAAAGAAAGAAAGAACAAAGAAAGAAAGAAGAAAGAAAGAAAGAAAGAAAGAAAGAAAGAAAGAAAGAAAGAAAGAAAGAAAGAAAGAAAGAAAGAAAGAAAGAAAGAAGAAAGAAAGAAAGAAGAAAGAAAGAAAGAAAGAAAGAAAGAAAGAAAGAAAGAAAGAAAGAAAGAAAGAAAGAAAGAAAGAAAGAAAGAAAGAAAGAAAGAAAGAAAGAAAGAAAGAAAGAAGAAAGAAAGAAAGAAAGAAGAAAGAAAGAAAGAAAGAAAGAAAGAAAGAAAGAAAGAAAGAAAGAAAGAAAGAAAGAAAGAAAGAAAGAAAGAAAGAAAGAAAGAGAAAGAAAGAAAGAAAGAAAGAGAAAGAAAGAAAGAAAGAGAGAGAGAAAGAAAGAAAGAAAGAAAGAAAGAAAGAAAGAAAGAAAGAAAGAAAGAAAGAAAGAAAGAAAGAAAGAAAGAAAGAAAGAAAGAAAGAAAGAAAGAAAGAAAGAAAGAAAGAAAGAAAGAAAGAAAGAAAGAAAGAAGAAAGAAGAAAGAAAGAAGTAAAGAAAAGATGGCTATGCTACTTCACTAGTTGTGGGGGGAAATTTTTAGCCAAGTTAAAAGTAGTAAAATACAAATCTGGAACTGAGAGGCCCTGGATTAAATCCCCAATACTGAAAAAATTGGTTTTGATCATAAAAAATAAAGAAGGAGGCAGCTCTTTATTAAAACATACACCTTGCCCATATAAAGCCCTGGGAATGATTTGTGACATTGGCACCCCCCCCAAAAAAAAAACAATAAAAGCAAATTCCTGAAGACATGCAAATTTGATTAAAATTTTTTAACATAACCGAAAATGCCATGGATAGTAATGCAAAAACAAAATATAAAAATGTATGAAATGCTACTTATTATCTCTAACTTTGAGTAATGTTTGAAAAATGACAAGTTTAAATATTAGAACATATAAAAGTAATCAAGAGGTGATACATTGATAAAAAAATCTTTTAGTGAGATGTACTTAAATTGATTATCTTCCAATATAGTACAAACTAACAAACTAAAATAACAATAACTGATCACAATAAAAGATAGCACAATCAAAACGCTAAACTCAGTTAACATTTTTCTCATAGAAAAGTACAATAAGAAAAATATGTCATATCATGGGGCTGGAGTAGTGGCACAAGGGGTAAGGCATCTTGTTGAACAAACAACAGTTCAATCCCCCAGAGTCCCATATAGTCCCCCAAGCCAGGAACAATTTCTGAGTGCAAAGCCAGGAGTAAACCCTGGGTTTGGTCATCACCGGGTGTAGTCAAAAACCAAAAAAGAACATATATATATATATATAAAATGTCATATCAATCATTAATAGTGCAAATGTAAATTGCTACTTTTTTCTAACCTAATGATATTGGAAATATATGTAAATAACATTTATGTATATATTAAGTATCATAAGTAAATTATAATATTATGTACCTGTTAACATTTTAAAAAGTTAATTTTAAGGTTTAATTTTTTTGAAGATTATTTTTATAAAACTTTATTTAAGCACCATGATTACAATCATGTTTGTAGTTGGGTTTTAGTCATAAACAAAATACCCTCTTTTTCAATTTAAGGTGACTATTATTTATTGTAATTTCCTTTAGGCAAGCAAAATGAATCCTTGGAGTAATAGTTAAGTATATTAGCTATAAGTTTACAAATGTAAATAAAATATGCTCACCTAAATTGTGAGTGTATATTGAATATAAATACAAACTATGTTGTATATTGGAAGATGAGTCATAGAAAATCAATACAGTAAAATTATAATTTTATGCATGAATTATATGACATCTGTAGAGTAGAACAAGTTAAACTTTTGCAAGAAAGACTTTATAAGATGAAATGACATAAAATTAGTATTTTATTAACAGATAACTTGAATAAGGAAATAAAGTATTGCATATAATAGTTCATAAAATATAAAACAGAATTTTTAGTAATTGGGAAGTGTCATGACAATTAAGGTATGATTACATTTTGGAAGGCAAATAACACATTTCTCCTTGAGGATTAAGTAGAGTGGTATAAAATGTAAAATGAGTAGATGTTCAAAATGACACAAATGATGATGAGTGCGTGAAGAGAGAAAAAAAAGAGGAAACAAATTTTTGAGCATAGAAAGAAAATTTATCGGGTTTTCAATAGCAGTGAGAGAGAGCAAAGAAGATTCTGTATTCAATACTGTTCAAAGGGTCCTTCAGAAATAAAATGTACACTGAAACAGGTACAAAAGATAACTCAGAAGGATGATTTCCAAACACAAGACCCCAGCAAAGGCACAAAAACTATACCCAAGGAAGATACAGCTCATGTGCTATTGTTGAAAGAGGTCCCAAGGCTACACATCTGTCACTCTTAAGATGTGTTTGAGGCTATTGAAGGTCCTTATGCTGATAAATAGTTCCCTGGAAACCACAATGCTGGCTCATCTTTTGAAATGACAACCCTGTGGCTTAATTATTTGACCTTTAACTTTCTTATACTGATTCTACAAAAACTGATTGTAAGCAAATATAACAAGTGTAATAAAATATAACTGTGCCAAACCAAATGATTCTGTAGAAAATAAAATTAATGAGCATTTGCTTATGAAATGTGTTTGACACCCCACACACTGACAATTGTATCCTATGACTACTATAATATCAATGCATATATTTTAATTCTATAAAATAGAAACAAAATGTACAGAAATATTTTAAGAATACTCAACATGGAGAAGTTATTGCCCCTAATTTCTATCAATTTGAGACACATTTTATTGTAAACATTTTTAAAATGAATGTTTGACCATGTGATTTCTGTGTAAAGACATTATGCATGAAGAACCGGAGAGATAACACAGCGGCAGGACGGTTGCCTTGCACGCAGCCAATCAAGTAAGGACAGTGGTTCGAATCCCAACATCCCATATGAATTATGGATAAAATCTGTACAGCTGGAAATGTCAGCATTGTATTATTTATTTTGGAGTATTAAAATGTGAGTACATTTAGTTAGGATTTGTTTATCTAACTTTTGTTCCATTAATTTCATGTCTCTAGAACCTCTCTTTTTTTTTATTATTCTGTGAAAGCTATATGAAGCTGTAATATCTTTTCTGACATATTATCTCATCTCAACTGAAAAAGTTAATGATTTATCAACGCTTCACTTTATTCAATAATTACTAATTAGTTTCAAAGTCCAAAAGCGTCCTTTTGTTTCATTTATTTCCTGTTATATTTTCTTTATGTACCATGTAATAGCTGAATCCAGCGCTAAAGGACCCAGATGTGATGTTGAAGAACAAATATGTGTTAGCCTCATGTACTCAGCACCTTAGCTCCTGAACTCTCTTTCAGCCCTGCTATATTTTAATATATCTTTCAAATTTCTGTTTATTATTATCTTCTTATTTATAAAATACTTTAGTGAACATCTCTATTACTCTATTGCTTTATATTATTGTAAATGGAAAGTAATAATTCTTAAAATAGCCGATTAAATGGGCCCGGAGAGATAGCACAGCGGTGTTTGCCTTTCAAGCAGCGATCCAGGACCAAAGGTGGTTGGTTCGAATCCCGGTGTCCCATATGGTCCCCTGTGCCTGCCAGGAGCTATTTCTGAGCAGACAGCCAGGAGTAACCCCTGAGCACCACCAGGTGTGGCCCAAAAAAGCAAAAAAAAAAAAAAATAGCTGATTAATATCACATTACCCTTAGCACTCACCAACTGATAGGAACTTATATACAGTTAACAATTATTGTCATAAACTGCATTAACATATTTGCACAGGTCTTCCAATTAATGTTTTTGAATTTTGAAAATGAATATACAAAAAAGGTATAAATATATAATCGGATATTCAATTTTCAATTAGAATACTACATCAGGTGCTGGCATCAAACCCAGGTCAGAGCATGCAAGTCAAGTGTACTACACATTGTACTGTTTCTTAGGACTTTTTATTACCTTGTTTATGAATTAAGTTAAACGTACCTAAGGCTGATGTGGCAGAATATTGCTGAAGCTTTATTCCATAAAATGTATTTTGAGATATTACATCCAAGTCTTTAACTTAAATTATTTTTTGTATAAGGTGTTGGTGGTATAATTTTATTTGCATAGGGATGTTTAATTAAAGGAAAGCTCTTCTAACACCTGACATTTATATTACAATATTAAATAAAAAATTACAAATATATCTAATTAGTTGATAATTTACTAAATGTTGAAGTCAGATTTTCCTTATTTAGTTTTGTTATATTCATATAATTATCATCTGATTTAACATAAATCCTTAAACTAGACGGTTAAGCCCTGCATAGTTCACAAATCATACGTAATTAAAATGATATCCATTTATTTCCTTTCTCTTCAGTTATGTAACAATAATTTAATAAAATATTGGTACTCTAGGGGTCAGATAGATAGCACAGCTGTAGGGCGTTTGCCTTGCACACAGCAGATCCAGGGCAGATAGTGGTTCAAATCCTGACATCCCATATGGTCTCCCATGCCTGCCAGAGCTATTTCTGAGCAGAGACTGAGTGAAGCCGGGTGTGACCCAAAAACAAACAAACAAACAAAAATCAAAAAAGTGATACTCTATAGGTATAAAATATGAATATAAAATATGTAAGAAAGATCCTGGAGTGAAAGCACAGAGGGTAAGGATGTTGTCTTGCATGCAGCTGATTAAAATTTGATCCTCAGCTCCCATATGATATCTCAAGCCTTTCAGGAGTAATTTCTGAGAGCAGAGCCAGGAGTAACCCCTAAGCATCGCTGGGTGTGGCCCCAAAACAAAATTTTATAAAAGTAAGAATTTCTTTCTGTTAAGTTAATTTTAAAATGTTAAAGGGCACATTGCAGTTCTGTTAACAGTCATACATAGGTCAGAAACAGACAGTGATTTTAAGTATTAAAATATTAATTAATTAATTAGATAATTAAGAAATTAGGTAGTGATTTTTATTTAGTCTGTTTATTTACATCAAGGTTTTTAGTTCTATGGAAATGAATTTTCTTTTAAGTTAAAACAAATATCAGATAACTTGGTAGGTCTTACAAAATTATTAAATTACTATTTGCTGATATAATGAACATTTTCATCTTTCACATATTTATTGAGTTCCTATTCTGTTTCAGTCATTGTGCTATTGGTGTGATTAAAGTACTAAACAAGACTGACAAGGCCCTACCATATTGCAGCTTGTATTTGAAAGAGAGTGACAGATAATACAATATACAAGTGATTCAATCATGTTTAATAGGAGTATAGGCTTTTTTAGATTTAGCCCTGAGACACATGCTGGACTTTGAGAGACATGTCAAGCTGAAAGTCAGAGAATGAGCAATCTAATCATTGCAAAAGGCAAACAAAACCCCTAAGACATAAATATCACATTGTATTAGAAGTAATGTTGATTTAGCTGATGTCAAAAATTACAATATTATGTAAATTAACTTTGCAAAGAGAGTAGAACAGGAAAATTTTCTGACAAATAGACAAGAAAATATATAAGGCAATTAATGATTCATTAATCTAATAAAGGGAATTTTTCACTATATATAATATATATATATCAAACCATCACAATAAATATATGTATCTGAATTTTTTTGCCTCACTCAAACTGGGGAAATATCACATGAAAAACTTGATAAGATCCATTAGATTGCTTCTTCATCTAGAATTTCTGAGTCAATAAACTTTGGAAAGCACTGACAATTTTCATTTCTATGATTCAGTAACCATTATTGGAAAATCGTTGAGTTAGAGAATCTAAAAGACACCAATGTGCAAATGTACAGGGAATAATGCTATAAACTGAAAAGATGAGAGTAATTCTCTAACCTGAAAATGTACACGAATCAGATCATATAGACTCATACTGAGAACAATCAATTTTAGCTTATTCTAAGTACAATGCAAAGACATTGAAGGGTTTTCAAAAGAGAAGTAGTATTATCTGTTTTTACATTTTGTATTGTCACTCTGATTCCTGTAAATATGAGTTTAGTTTAAAGAATATTAACAAGAAAATTTTAGAAAATCAATGTAGTAGACTGAATAAGAGAATGTGCTTTTTGTGAAATTGATAAATTTTATGAAAAAATATGAAGGTATCAATAAAAAAAGGAAAATGAATGGCGCCTCATAAGTTTGCGAGTTGAGCGTTTCTGTGTAGTTTTATTGATGGTCAAGAGTAATGACAGAGATACCAATAGAAGTTGCTCACGGGTTGTCACAGGCTGAACCATGGTCCACAGTTTGAGTAACATTGACTTAAGAGATGGGATAAGGGAACGGGAAGGTGGCGCTAGAGGTAAGGTGTCTTCCTTGCAAGCGCAAGCATAGGACAGACTGCGGTTCGATCCCCCGGTGTCCCATATGATCCCCCCAAGCCAGGGGCGATTTCTGAGCGCATAGCCAGGAGTAACCCCTGAGCATCAAATGGGTGTGGCCCAAAACCCCCCAAAAAAGATGGGTTAAATATCATAGATGTCCGATTGATACAAGACATGGAAATGTTGTATATGCAGTTATGCATATTAAATATATATAAAATTATATACATATATATTTTCCAAAATATATACATATACATGTGTTTTTCTAAACTAACAGTGTTTAGGAACTACTCCTGGCTCTGTGCTAAGCAGTGACCTCTGAAAGTACTCAGTGAATCATGGGTGTTGCTATATACTTGAACTGGGATTAGTATTAATATTAGGATCAATATTTACCAAAATTAATGTAAAGATTTTAAAAATTATTTTAAAATCTGTGGATACAAAGTTGTTCATAACACAGTGGTTGTTGTTTTTTGTTGTTGTTGTTGTTGTTTGGGTCACAACTGGCAGCGCTCTGGGGTTACTCCTGGCTCTATGCTCAGAAATCGCTACTGGCAGGCTCAGGGGGTCATATGGGATGCCGAGATTCGAATCACCGACGGTCTGCGTGCAAGCCAAATGCCTTACCTCTATACTATCTTTTCGGCCCCACAGAGGTTGTTTTTGTTCTCAGTTTCAAAGTTGTTTTTGATTGAATTTCATTCATACAATGTCCAATAACCTTCAACAGTAAACATTCCTGCCACTGATGTTTCCATTTTCCATTCTTCCCCTCCTCCTCCGTCTGCCTGTTTGACAGACATTTTAATTCTCTAATTTACAACATTGTTATTGAAGAAACATCATATATAGAATTTTACCTCCTTTTAGTACCCAGTTCTTGTTCGAAGTGTTAATTCTAATTATCATTATGTGGTGGTCCCTTTGTGTCCTAACTGGACTTCTGCTATTTGTGGCAAGCTTCCTAGGTAGGTCCTCCTGCCCCTCATCTCTATTATCTCTGGATATCACTAACATAGTATTTTTATATATACTCCATAAGTGAGTTAAATCATTCTATGTTAACACCTCTATCTCTGACTAGCTCGCTCAGTATAATACTCCTCATACTATCCATGTATAAACTAATTTCAAGACTTATTTTTTCCTAACAGCTGGTAGTATGCTACTGTGTTGATATACCCATTTCTTTATGCACTCATCTATTCTCGGGCACTTGGGTTATTTTCAGATTCTGGCTATTGTGAATAGTGAACTTAGTACACTCTACTATTTACAGTTTGCTAATTAATAAACTTTATATACATGATGTGAATATTATGAAATTAATATTATCTACATATAGGAATGTCTATCTATAATGGAGAAAATTATTTTGGTTTGGAATGCTCTTATACTTGATTTGTATTGAGTTAATAGAATTCCATTTTGTCTATTACTTTTTATAATAAATTTGTAGTCAAATCACAATGAGGCACAGTTACAAAGTCATTTGTGATTGACTTTCAGTTTAATAATGTACAGCACACATCCCTTCACCAAGTACACATTTCCTGCTGCCAGTGTCCTCAGTTTATCTCCTACCACCACCACTCCATCTCTACAACAGACATTTTCCTCTCTCTCCTTCTATTTCTTTTTTTTCCAACACAGTGGTATGCAATATTATTAGTGTGAATATCAATTATCTTCTATTACCATCCTGTTCATATCCAAAGTGATTATTTTGAACTATTATTTTTATAGTGCTCTCTTTTCTGTACTAATTCCACTCCTCTGCTCTTTGCAGAAAGCTTCCTTCCATGTGCCAGACCTTCTGGTCTATGCTTCTATTGTCTCTGTATAGTATTTCTATGGTGCTATTTTTTAATTCATATAAATAAAGTCAATAATACGATGTCTATAATCCCTCTAACTTATTTCTCTCAGTATATTACTCTAGATATTGATCCATGTATTAGCAAATATCATGACTTATTCTTCCTAATAACTACATACTATTCCATTGTGTAGATGTACTTTTGTTTATTTATCCACTAATCTGTTCTTGTGCACTTGGGTTATTTTCATATTATGGCTCTTATGAATAGTGCTACAATAAATATAGGTGTGAAGATGCCTTTTTGCATGGTGTTATTGAATCCCTATATATTACCATGCTGGATCATATGAGGACTCAATTTCTAGATTATTTTTAGGAATATCATGTTGTTTTCCAAAAAGTCTGAATGAATCTACATTTTGATAGAAATAGACTTTTTTTCTCCTATTTATGCCACCACTTGTTCTACTTTTTTATGTGTGATAGTCTCTGTTGTCTGAGATGCTATCTTGTTTTAATTTACATCTTAATTATAATTAAAAAATTATATTAATTTATTATATTAATTAAGAAAATGATAATAAAATGATGTAAATCATTTTTTCATATGCCTTTGCACCATATGCATTTTTCATTAAGGAAGTTTCTGTTCATTTTCTTTTCCTTTTTGGATAGGATTTATGTTTTCTCATGTTAATTATATTTGTGCTATATATATGTTAGATATCAACCCCTTATCAGAAGGTTAATGATTGAATAGTTTCTCCCAATCCATGAACAGTCTTAGTCTCCTGGTAACTAGTTACTCTGAAATATAGAAGTGTCTTTGTTTAAGATAATCCCTTTTGCATATCTTTGATATCTTTTGCTTGGTCTATGTTTTAGACTTAAAGATGATTTTTGCTTCAATGTCATGAAGAGTTATATCTTGATTTCCCCTATGAACCTTAGATTTATATCTAATATGAAGTTTTAATGCAATTTTGGACATTATTGCATAATTCTAAAAATGGTTAGAGTCTTTTTGGGCATGTAGATACCAGTTATCCCAACACTACATGTAAAGACAATTTTTTGATTCACTACAAATAGTTTGCTCCTTTATGAAAGATTAATTGATCATATACACCTATCTAAAGATTCATCTCAGGAAACTCAATCCTATTTTATTGATCTAGGGTCTATATTCATTCCAATACCATAGTATTATTTTATTATTAAAACTTTAAAGTGATGTAACCCATTTTCTTTTTTCCAAGGTCTTTGGCTATTGATTGGGGGGTTTACTATTCCATATGCATTTCAGAAGTGTTAGATCTATTTCTTTGAAATATGTCATGTTTATTCTAATAGGGTTTGCATTATCTGTACAATGGTTTGGAGAGCATTGCCATTTTTATTTATTTGTTTCTTTGTTTGTTTGGGGCCACACCCTGCCGTGATCAGGGTTACTTGTGTATTTGTGCTCAGAAATTGATGCTGACTTTGGGGATCTAAGATGTCAGGGGATCCAACCGCTGTCCATCCTAGGTCAGCCCTTTGCAAGGCAAATGCCTTTCCACTGTGCCTCGGCTCTGGCCCCATCATTGCCATTTTAATAATGTTAATCTTTCCAATCCATAAGCAGGGATGTTTTCATTTCTTTGTGTTTCCATTTTCATTTTATTTGGTTGTATTTCTTAAAATAGTATTTTGTATTGTTCTTTGTTTAGGTCTTTCAATTATTTAGTTAAGTTGATGCCAAAGTACTTTATTTTCTGAGGCACACTTATAAATGTAATTGTTTATAATAGCTTTCTTATCTTTTATTACTTTCATATAGAAAAACCATAAATTTTTGCAAAATAGCCTTCCACTTTACTATATAAGCCCATTGTTTCTAGAAGCCTTTTTGCAGAGTGTTTAGGATTTTCTAAATATATTATCTTGTCACCTGCAAATAGTAAGACTATGTTTCTTCCTTTCCTGTGTGAGTGCTCTTGATATCTTTCCCTTTCCGAATTGCTAGGGGAAGTACTTCCATTTCTATATTTTATAGAAGTGGTGAGAGTGGTCAAACTTTTTTTGTTTCAGATCTTAAAGAAAAAGCTTTTGGTTTTCTCCCTTTGTGTATTACATTTGCTGTGGGTTTATGGTAAATGACTTTGACTATGTTGAGGGAAGTCTCTTCAGTTCCCATCATGTTGAGTTTTTTTTCTAACCATGAATGGATTTTGGCTCTTGTCAAATGTAATCCTGAATTCACTGATATGATCATGTTTTTTATTTGCTTGATACCCTATAATATGTTAATTTTATGAATATTAAATTTATGAATCTTACTTGATCATGGTATCTGATATTTTTGATGAATTGTTGGACTTTATCTGATCTTTTATTTTTACTTATTTGTTTAGTTGTTTGTTTTGTTTTGGGGCCACACCAGTGAGACTCAGAGGATACTCCTGGCTATGTGCTCAGAAATTGCTCCTGGCTTGGGGAACCATATGGGACACTGGAGGATTGTACTGTGGTCTGTCCTAGGCAAGGTGAATGCCTAATGCCCTGTGCCACTGCTCCGGCCCCATTATCTCATCGTTTATTGAAGATATCCTCATCTATACTAATCAAAGATGTTGGCTTTAATTTTTTGTGGTGTTTCTGTCAGCTTTTAAAATGCGTTTTGAGCCTATAAAGTTCTCAAGCCTTTTCATTTATTTCTTTTATCCGTGAAGCAGCATATTGTTCCTTTAATATGAATAAGAAAATGGCTGGGTAAAGTATTCTTAGTGACACAATCATTTCATTGAGTGATTTTTCCCTATATTCCACCACTGCCTCTGAGCTTGAAGAGTTGCTTGTGATACATGTGATACATCTGGTTCAACTATTAAGCATAACTCTTTTCTGCTGAGCCTGCCTAGACACTCCAAGGACTATAACCTCTCCAGGACCCACAACCAGTAAGATGCCCCCACCCAACACACGTGGGGCCAATTCCTGCCGTGTGATTGGGTACACAGAGACTTTTAAAGCACTGAGGCCATGCTCTCTGCCTCTTTTCTGCTAGCCTGCCTTGACACTCCAAGAACTATAACCTCTCCAGGACCCACACCTGGTAACATGTCCCCACCCAATGCATGTGGGGCCAATTCCTGCCATGTGATTGGGTACATGAGACTTATAAAGCGACCATGCTCTCTGCCTCTTTTCTGCTGAGCCTGCCTAGACACTCCAAGGACTATAACCTCTCTGCTTCGCTCCGCGGCCACGCTTATCTTGTAACCCTTGAATTTCATTTCTGCACATTTTAAGAAGCAATCTACAGAAGCAATCTACAGCCTTGCCAATAGAGTAATTTTGCAGTACACCCCCACATTTACAGAAATCAAGATGGCTCCTCTAATAATCTAAAAAGTAGGAAACAAATAGGTATCCTCTCAAATAAGAAGTTTAGAGTAGAATTATGGAAAATGTTCAGGGAGCTCAAAAAAAAGCATCGATAGACTTGACTGGAGCAAAATTAAGCATCAAGAAGATTTGTCAACTGAAATTAGAAATTTTCACACTGAACTAACAGATCAGAAAAACTGAGCTTATGCAAGTGTTGCCGGGCACAGGGTTTGGGGAGACCACATACCAGAGCCCTTCTCCCTGGCCTGAGGAATTCTGGGAGGCTTGGCAGGCCCCAGCCATCCTTGTCTTTTTCCCCTGACTCCAGTCCTTCCCTGGGTGCCAGCTCAGATGGCCAGAAGTGGGTTCAGGTGGATTCTTAGTGGTCCTCATGCTTCCACCCTACCTCTCCCTACACTAATGGAAATGCGCTTTGAGAGGAGGGTGGGCCATTTTAGTACTGGTTTATGTTGAGACAGTCAATGGAATTTTTTTTCTCCTTGTTTTCCTATTGATAGTATTGTATGCATATATTTTATATATCCATAACATCCATCTTGTATTGTGACCTTGATAGTGTCCTAAAAATCTCATTTCTAATATTTTACTGCCTCATCCCAACCCTTATTTCCCCACATCTTCCCATGTAGGTGCAGCTCATGACATGAAGCTCACCACATAGAGTGATAAGTGCAGTTATAGAAATAACTACACTGAAAACTATCATAACAATGTGAATGAATGAGGGAAAAAGAAAGCCTGTCTCGAGTACAGGTGTGGGTGGGGTGGGGAGTAGATAGATCTGGGAAATTGGTGGTGGGAATCCTGCACTGGTGAAGGAGGATTTTCTTTACATGACTGTAATCATACAACTACAATTATATTTGTAATCATGGTGTTTAAATAAAGATAATTTATTAAATAAAAGTAATACTTATAGTAAACAGAAAAAAAATAACTACATTTTTAACTATCCTAATAATGAGAATGTATGAGGTAAATAGAAAGCCTGTCTAGAGTACAGGTGGGTGTTTGGTGGGGAGGAGGGAGATTTGGGACATTGGTGATAGGAAAGTTGCACTGGTGATGGGTGGTGTTCTTTACATGACTGAAACGGAAGGAAGGAAGGAAGGAAGGAAGGAAGGAAGGAAGGAAGGAAGGAAGGAAGGAAGGAAGGAAGGAAGGAAGGAAGGAAGGAAGGAAGGAAGGAAGGAAGGAAGGAAGGAAGGAAGGAAGGAAGGGAAGGAAAAAGGAAAGAAGGAAAGAAAGAAGGAATGAAGGAAGGAAGGAAGGAAGGAAGGGAAAAAGAAAAGATTTAAAAAATGGAAAACTTTAATACTTATTTTATTTTGCAATTTTTTATTCATTTTACTGATTATGTTCAGTTTTTTCTTTTCTTTTCCAGGTCAAAAATAAAACAAGGAATATTTTTTTTCTTTAATCAGTTGCCATTCCATTTCTCACCTGGATTTATGTAGGATTATTACATGTATATACATAGTCATGAAGTGTCATAAATTATAATACTGTTAATGACATTTCATGTATATAACATTCCAACACCACATCTTCAATTAGTTTCTGCTTTTATTTATCTTTATTCAAGCATCGCATTCCATCTATCAAATATCCATTATCTGTAATAAACTATGCTCTGTAGACTGGCTGTCAAATTGTGTTGCTTTTGATCATTTGCTATTCCTTATATCTCTCTACATCTTAAATATGTGGAAGATCGTATTATAGTTGTCCTTCTCATTCTGACTAGATTAACTTGTGCTCTCCAACAGTTCCATCCATGTAGTAAAATATATATATATATATATGATTTATTATAGCCAAGTAGCAATATTTATATATAAAATCTTTTCTTTAACCAGTCATCTGGATACTTGAATATAAGATTTTTTAAATTTCTGCAATATTGTATGTTACCTGCTTGGGTATTGTAAGTAGATCTTAGACTTGTAAGCAAAATTTTATGTGATGAAAATAATAACTAAGTAAAATTTATAAAAATAAAAAATATGTCCTCTTAAATCAAATATTTAAAAATTGACTTTTAATGAATCATATTAAAATAATAGGAAATGATATTTAAATTATATACATGCAGATATCAGATATCTAAGCATAAATCTCTAAAATATTTTTGAAGGCACAATGGTTATTCATGATTGAGTTTTAGACTTACAATATTCCAACACTAACTATTCACTAATGTCCACTTTATATCTACAATGTCCCCAACTTTTCTTCTTATGGACAGCTTGCTTCTTTTCAACAATAAAAATTCTATTAAAAAATGAAAATGATCTTTGCAAAAATTTTATCAAATTGGACATTAAGATATTAAATTAGGTGTTATGGTATAGTTTAAAATCATTGATAACAAGAATTATTGTTAACAAATAAAATGTATAGGCAAACATAGGATGCAAGAATGGCTAAAGAAAAAAAATCCATGGTACCAAAATAAAGAGGATTCCGAAAACATCCTATTATCTGTGGGGTTATAGAGTTATATGGTTGGTCTGCACAACAGCTTGTCAAATATTTTAGAAATTTTATATCAACTGCATTTTGTATTTATACTCTTTTATATTTACTTTTGATGAGATGTTTTTGTTCAAATATAAACATGTACAAATGTAGCCCTTTGTGTAATTACTTTCACTCTGTATTGTCATATGTGATTTGCATCCAATAAAGAAAAAAAACAAAATGTGTTTTTAATGTTATTTTTAGTGGCATGTAATACTAAGTCTAATAATAGTCACTTAAATTTTGTAATCAACAATTTGAATATGGAAACTAAAAAATGTCTATGTTCTCTGCATTGAATTTTATTAAGGCTATAGGAAAAGAAAAAATAACAAGCTGTACATAATATTCCAAGATTAAAATTTTGTAGTTAGTAATTTGTGAAAAATAATTTTTTCAAATTTAAAGGCATTATTCTTATTATAATTAAATTTTAACACAAAAGACTCCTTTACCTTATGTCTGAAAACATACAATAAATATATAGTCAAGTTTTTGCTGAAGTGAGGAAATATGTCGTGGCAAGAAATAGCAGAAGCAAGTAATTAAAAACCATATCATTAGCTTGACCTTACATCAGTTTGCTTAATGTAGACTCGAATGGATTCATATGTAATTTTGAATTGTTGATGATGATTGTCATCTGTAATGTAATTCTTTTTCAAAGGAGGCCAGAGCTCTTAAGAATTCAATTGAGCCAGTTATTAGAGTCAGCACATATTTACATATGCTATAACAGATCCAGTGACTTCTCTCATGTAATGTTACCAAAAAGACAATTCTTCTAGTGTACTTGTTAAGACTGTGGGAAGAAAAGTGTGCATTTTTTCTAATTAGATTTATTATAATTTCCAAAAAAAATGAACTCAAGAATTTTTTTCTTGTTTATTAGTTTTAGAGTTACTGATACCTTTATATTAGTTGGTATATAACCCACAATAAGGAGGCAAAATATAAGTCATTGTATTTGATTTGTAAAAAAAATTTGAAAGTATCTATTACCAAATGTATACTTATCAATATTAATAAGTGTCCTATAATTTAGTCTAGAGAAATTTGTATTTAATTAATATGATTTTAACTAAAGAAACCAGTGACTATATTTAGAGTTTGCTTTCTCCTCAGAATCATAAGTCCATAATATATATTTATAAATACATCGAGTTCCTCTAAGGAATTTTTTTAAAGAATACATTTACTATATTCACACAATATACCAAAAGACCTTAGGAAGAACTGCACTAAATATTCAAAGAAACATATTATTATTGTGATTATTATATTTATTCCGAATTTCTTAAGTAGAAGATTAAAGAAAAACATGTGATGGAACATTTACCGCTCTAACTATTTTACTGGAACACCGAGGTCTCTTTAAAAAGACCCTTAAAACTGGAACTTACAAAAAGATGAGTTCAAGGAAATGTCATTCTTTCAAAATATATTTCTTCAAGTTGCCATTTCATAAGTAAATTAGTTTTACTCACTTGCACTTTCCCCTTTCATTATATGTGAAGTGCAGCAAACTTGCATGCTAATGGTCACCAGTTACATAAATGATGAAATGAGAGACCATTATGTGACAAACAAATAGCAGCAGCAATAGTAGCTGGTAAATAATG
The DNA here is from genome assembly GCF_024139225.1 of Suncus etruscus. NCBI lineage: Eukaryota > Metazoa > Chordata > Mammalia > Eulipotyphla > Soricidae > Suncus > Suncus etruscus. The sequence goes on from NC_064855.1 coordinate 76,257,678, forward strand.
TCAGCTATTATACTCTATTTGCTGTTCCCAGAGTGTGACCTCCAAAGATAACCTTTAGAAATCTGTTATCATTTGTGAGGTTAATCACATGCTAAAAGCAATTCTTGGCAGAAAACACAATTTTGGCAAGTACAGATTTTGTGTTGCAAAAATCCTAAAAATGTTACAAATTTAAGTTAAAATTACATAGGTCTGATACTTATACTTATCAATGGATCTGTTGAATTTAAAATCTGATATATTTTTAAAAATAAAAGAAACAAGAATACTTACATTTGGGGGGATATTTTTATGCCTATACATTTCTTGATAATTATTTCTTAGATAAAGTGATTTAAACACAAAATATCGCTCTATTTTTCTTAACCACTCATAGATGTCCTTTACAATGACTATATCAACAATTTCTGGCTAGTCTGTTTGTATTTTGCTTTGGAGTCACACCTGAAGATGTTCAGGGTTTATTCTGGATCTAAGACCAGGAATAGCTCTTCATAGGAGTAAGGGATCATATGAGATGCCAAGGACTGAATCCAGTTTGTCTGTGTGCATGAAAATGGCCTCTGTAGTGTAATATCACTATTACCCCTATATCTACTTTGTATTACACAACATAAACTAATGCTATCACAGAGTTATAAAACTTAAAACATTATATCACCTCATTGTGAAATATGCATTGAAGAATTTATATTGCAATATAGCTCAATGATCATATTTAAATATTGGGTAAGAATATATAATATGTAGCAAGCTTGAAAGACTTTGCACGTTTCAAAAAGTCTCTAAATAATAAAGATAGTATTATATGTGTACTCTATCACATTTAATAGTGTAATGCAGTATTTTACTTAATAGTAGAAAATTTTATTAAATCACGTTTAGCAGCCCAACGATAGAAATTTAAACAAAAAGAGAAAGAAAAAAGAACTGAAGAGATAGAAAAGACATAAAGAATGGACAGACAGAAAGAAAAAGAATAGACATAATAGAGAAATAAAAGGATAGAATGAATGAAACAGAAAGAGAGAAAAGGAGAGAAAGAAAAAGGCGGGAAAAGAGAAAGAAAAGGAGAATGTAGAAAGGAAGGGAAAGAAAGATTAGAAAAAAAGGATAAAGAAAAAGAAAAATAGAAAGGAGTGAAAAAAAGAAAGAAAGAAAGAAAGAAAGAGAAAAAAGAAAGAAAGAAAAAAGGAAGGAAGAAAGGAAAAAAGAAAATGAAGAAAGAAAGAAAAAGAAAAAAGAAAAAAGAAAAAGAAAGAAGAAAAAAGAAAAAGAAAGAAGAAAGAAAAAGAAAGAAGGAAAGAAGGAAGAAAGAAAGAAAGAAAGAAAGAAAGAAAGAAAGAAAGAAAGAAAGAAAGAAAGAAAGAAAGAAAGAAAGAAAGAAAGAAAGAAGAGAAAGAAGAAAGAAAGAAAGAAGAAGAAAGAAAGAAAGAAAGAAAGAAAGAAGAAAGAAGAAAGAAAGAAAGAAAGAAAGAAAGAAAGGAAAGAAAGAAAGAAAGAAAGAAAGAAAGAAGAAAGAAAGAAAGAAAGAGAAAGAAAGAAAGAAAGAAGAAAGAAAGAAAGAAAGAAAGAAAGAAAAGAAAGAAAGAAAGAAAGAAAGAAAGAAAGAAAGAAAGAAAGAAAGAAAGAAAGAAAGAAGAAAGAAAGAAAAGAAGAAAGAAAGAAAGAAAAGAAAGAAGAAAGAAAGAAAGAAAGAAAAAGAAAGAAAAGAAGAAAGAAGAAAGAAAGAAAGAAAGAAAGAGAAAGAAAGAAAAGAAAGAAAGAAAAGAAAGAAAGAAAGAAAGAAAGAAAGGAGGGATGGAGGACAGATGGATAGGAGGGATGGAGGACAGATGGATAGGAGGGATGGAGGACAGATGGATAGGAGGGAGGGTGGGAGGGAAGGGGGAAGGAAGGAAGGAAAGAAGGAAGGAAGGTAGGTAGGAAAGAAGGAAGGAGAAAAAAGAGGGAGGGAAGAAGAAAGAAAAAGAAGGAAAGAAGAATGGAAAATGTAAGAGTAAAACTAAACCTTTAAATTGACTTTTTCTTAAAGAAAATTGATGTTTCTATAATACATCTAACTGATGATCTAATGGTCATCATTATGACAATAATAAATTAAAATAAAGTGAACTTAAATTAAATTATCAATAATAAATTAGACAATATTATTTATATAAAATAGATTCCTCTTTTAGAGGGAGGGCTGTCCTCACCTAGTAATTCTCAGGATTTAGTTCTTACTCTGTATTCTAGGGACCATAAATGGTGCCAGAAATTAAACTGGTTAACTGCATGACATGGAAATGATGTCTCACAACCCACCAAAAATAGATCCGTTTATAGTATCAGATATATTCTGTAAATCCTTGGCATGAATTTATTAAAATAAATTATTGATAAATTGTTATTATGTAAGATCAGATTTTTGAGAATTAAACAGATTTGATGACACTCTTAACGATGTATTTAAGTTAACTTATACACATTATTTATAAAAAAAATGGAATAATCTTTCTTGTA